>NW_020954619.1:16979606-17059620 GCF_900497805.2 Vombatus ursinus
AGAGAGAGAGAGAGAGAGAGAGAGAGAGAGAGAGAGAGAGAGAGAGATGAATAACCATGTCTAACTTGGGTATACTGAGTCCTCAAACTCTGAGAGGGCACTCATGTTTTAAGACAGGACTGTTATTAGAGGCTCCCTGACACATGCCAGAGCACTCCAAGAAATGACTCCCAAGGTATTAAGTAATATACATTCAGGCAGGCAGGAGGAAAGAAAGGTCAGCAAAACATATCTTTAAGAGAGGGAGTGGGTGGCCAGTCACAAGACACAAACTTGGACAAGCTAAACAGTCACATTATTTAAAAAGTAAACCATTTCTCCTTTAGAAGTTAAGATAAGGAAAGAATACATAAGAATTTGTCTCTTTGAAGAGCTAGGGATATTTCTGCTATACAAAGCAATTACACAGATTTTATTGGTGATAGCTTTTTTCCCCTTACTGAGAAACAAACCATACAAATCTTTGTAAGGGGCAGAGTGATTCATATGGGCCTCTGAGATAATGACTGCACACTAGCTAAAAATCGCCTTTTTATTAAAAAAAAGTTTTTAATTAAACCGAATTCTTAGATGACAATCTCATGGGTACACTACATGAAACATCCTGTTTCCAAAGTGAAGGAGAAGCAAAGTGAATGTAAAACAAGTATTTGTTGAATAGAATGGATATTTAAATTAAAAACAGAATAAAAATAAGTCATTAGTAGATGACATGTAGATAATACTTAAATGCTTGCAAAGCATTACATGTGTACTGTATTATATATGAGTCCATGTATTGTGTACATACATACATGAATATAATGCAATATATTATAAAGCATGCACAGCATAATGTACATGCATGTAGAGATATAAATACATATGTGTACAAGTATATCTGCATGCACACACGCATATAACATGCATGTTTGTATGTATAAGCATGTTTACACATGTTTATACTATATTCCATCATATACATGTATACATAAAGAATACATTGATGCATGTCTAGAATGCAATATATTATTAAAGCATACATGTTATAATATTCATGCATGTAGATATATATACATACATGTGTATACCTGCATGTATACACACATACATATATACACATATCTATTTGTATATGTGTGTATGCACACATATACACATAAATGTATATGTAGATGTAATCATATGTATGTGTATATGTGTGCAGACACACATATGTATATGTATATTTGATCCTGAGTACAGTCCTGTGAGGTAAGTGTTATCATTATCCCCAGATCACAGAAGAGTCTCCAGGATGACTTGTCCATGGTCACACAAGCAGTAAAACTGGAGGGCAGAATTTGAACCCATCTCTCTCATGACTCAAAATCTTATGCTCTTTTCACTATTGCCACATTGTTACTACAGCAAAGTTGTATTGAACTACTGTTAAAAACTAACTCTATTCAATCTTTTGGAACACTGGCAGATCTACCATGAAGTCTCCCATGGTCATCCCAACCCCTAGTGATCTCTTTCCTGTGCAGCTTTTGCATCGGTAGTGTGCACTGTTGTTCAGCTTTTCTTATATTCAAGTCTTCATCTCCTTGATTTGTGTTGGGGAGGAGTGCTTGGAAGATCTGATTAACAGATTAACAACCGTTCAGCAATTCATATTTTTAGATAGTTGCCTGGGAACACCGAGAGGTTAAGTGACTTGGCCCAGGACCATCTCCTGTCATCCTGATCTATATTGTGCTACTGGACGCAGATGATTCTAGAGGAGAGAGTGAGGCTAGTGACTTTGCACAGCCCTCCCTCACTTAAATCCAACTCACTTTCAAGTCACGGCATCACCTCCCTGATGTTACGGTCCTCTTCTAGAATGAAGGACAAACAACAACAACATATAACCTAAATGAGTTCAAGACAGGACTTGCAACTGGGTCTCTGTGACTATGAAGTTGACCTCTCTCACTGAGAAAAACAGGATCATAAAAATATAGTCTCGATAAAGTCTATGGGGAAGACATCTAAAATGGACATGACAGATGTCTGACAAATCTTTGTGCAATGAATTATATTATATGATTTCACGCAATTAATTTAATGTTTCAGGAAGTGGAGATACCAAAGGATCACTATGTTACTCTACCACTATCTCTGATCATTTAAAAAAAAAATTTTTAAAAAAAGCACTAAGAATTGGTAGTCCTAGCCAAGTAATAAAGGAATCCTTCTTGAAATTATCCAAGTTATCTTTAGTTTACTATGTCCCAGGCATTGTTCAAATAAATCAAATGCCCCTCAAGAAGTTTACATTTTAAGGAGGTAGGAGGCAAAGATGATGTATTGATAGATTTCCCCTCCCCCGCCATTAGTTTGGGGAATTAGCATCCACAGAAACACATAATACCTGAATTTTAAGTGTTAAGGAACCTTAGTGGCCATTTGATCCAGCATGTAACAGAACAAAAACCCTGTCTCTAATGTGCCTCAGAAGCATTCACTCACCATTGCTGGACTGGTTCCTCCAATGGGAGGAACCTACTACCTACCAAGGCAATATTCCATTTTCAGGTGGCTCTGCTAGAAAGTGTTTCATCTCATTCAGTTAATAAATATTTATTTAGTGCCTACTATGTGACAGGGGCTGTGCTAAGTGCTAGAGATACAAATACAAAAAACAAAGACAGCCTTGTGCTCAAGAAGCCCACTATCCAATGAGAGAAGATAACACAAAAACGAAGCTGAAAAGGGAAGAGGGAGAGCGAAGGCATTCAGATTGAGCATGATGGAGTCCAGTACAGAGGGAAATGAAGTTATCAAGTGAAAATCCATTCCTCTTCAACCCATCGTTCCTACTTCTGTTCTCTGTAACCAAGCCCAATAAGTCTGTTTTCTCTTTTGGGGGACAACTCTCCAAATATTTGAAAAACAGATTTACTGGTACTTAAATGCCTTCTCAAGGTGTTCCTGAAGCTTGACTTCTCCCCTGCTCAAATGCCTTCTCTAACATACGTAACAGGCCCAATGGACAATCTAGTTCTTTCAACCAGTCACAACATACTTCATGTGTGTCTTTACCTGATTTCATTCATAAATTGATTAAGAGTTTAACTATACCTAGTTTATTTTTTTATTTTTTTTATTTTTTTAGGCAATTGGGGTTAACTGACTTGCCCAGGGTCACACAGCTAGTAAGTGTCAAGTGTTTGGTCTGAGGCTGGATTTGAACTCAGGTCCTCCTGACTTCAGGGCTGGTGCTCTATACACTACACCACCTAGTTGCCCCCCAAATTATTTTATTTTACTTTATTTTGTGAGGCAATTGGTGTTAAGTGACTTGCCCAGAGTCACACAACTAGCGTTATGTGTCTGAGGTCATATTTGAACTTGGGTCCTCCTGACTCCGGGGCCAGTGCTCTATCCACTGCACCACCTAGCTGCCCTAACACCTAGTTTATATCTTTGGCTGAATAACTATTAATTCAATAAAGCTAGGCCTTGTTCACACCTATGTCTTTGATTAAGTGAATATGTAATTCAGTCAAAAAATCTTTCTTGCCTATTAAGGCACAGAGCATCTTGTTAGTTACATTGGAATTGAGGGGTATGGTATGCTGAATCATAAATTGATATTTGTTTAGTTGAGTCCTAAATCACTTGAGTCTAGGAAGAATGGTAGAAAAAAGGTGCAATTCATGATAATCCTAGAATGAGAGGATGAACCCAGTTCAGACACTGTGTGCTAGCTATTATAGGCATGAAGGAGATTCTCAGGGGACACTAGAGGGAGATAATTGATTTGATGACAGGTCTGCTGCCAAAGGCCACTTAGCACAATATCTTTTTATTTTCACATACTATACTGACAGTTGCTTGATATTTTCTCATCCAAAACATAACTGAAGTTAAGCTCTTTAGTATCTTGCCATAACTAAGTGGTACCTGAATTTTGAACATTATTGTTTCCATTGGTAGAACTCAGAACAAAGCATAGGCCATAGACGACCGAGCTTGAACTTTGACAGAGATATGAACAGAACAACAAAACCCTTTGCTGGTGCTCAAGGATGCTTCTGTTGGAATATATAAATATTTTACTGCAGGAAGTCGTACAGAGGGCCAGCCAATAACCTTAGCTAAATATTTCTGACAAGAAGCCAAAGACACAAAGCTGGATGAGTTGTTCAGTGTATATGAAATGAGGATGGCAGAATGCTTCAGCATGAGTATTTAATACCCATGAGTTTCTCAGAAGTTCATATGATTGAATATTAAAGACTGGTATAATGGCAAGTTTTGTTGCTGAGAAATTTTTTTTTCTTCCTTTCAAGATGTTAAAAAAAGAATAACAACTATGTCATCCCTGTAGTTATACATATAATTTGCCTAGAGACTGTCAGTCAAAATAGGAAATAAAAACAAATAATAACTAATGATAATTACTTTCATTTATATTTCACATTAAAAATCTTAAAGCTATTCACATTTTATCTCACTGAGACAGGTGTTCTAATTATCTCCATTTTACAAGTGAGGAAACTGAGGCCCAAATAATGACTGGTCCAGGATTATAGAGCTAGTACCTGAGGCAGGATATAAATTCAGGCCCTTCTAACTTCAAGTTTTCTACTCTTTCCAGTATGCCATGTAGCTATAGGATAAAAATATTTTCTTAGGTTAATTATTGTTGAACATTAAATAAAGGTTTTAGGATTAAGTTTTGCTGTCTACAATGGGCTACATTTCCCATAACCCCATTATAGACGAGGATTAAGCAGTTCCCAAAATAGGATAATTGTAATCATACCCTAGATAAATCATCATGATAAAGGTCTAAAGAAGGGGGTTCTTAATCTTGTTTTTGTCATGTACCCCCTTAGGAGTCTGGTAAAACCTATGGACCCCTTTTCAGAATGTTTTTAAATGTACAAAATATATAGGACCAAAAAGGAAAGCAATTATAGTGAAATAGTTATTAGAACATTAAAAAAAACACAAGATGATGGACCCAAGGTTAAGAACCCCTGATCCAAAAGAAATAAAAGCACCCTTGATCTCATCTGATACCCGTGAATGATAGGATGTTAAGGTATACCCTTAAAATGTTGTCATAGAGATCACAATGTTAAATAAAATATTAAAAACAATGCCATTCTATTTGTCAGTACATTTCATGCTTCCATTTATATAATTTTCCATAAAATTCAAATAAACAAAGGATTATTAAGTATTTACTATGCATAGGAAGTTGGTGATACAAAAATGAAAAACACAGTCTTTGCTTTCAACGAGTTTATAATTTAATGGAGGCCTAAGGTGTATATACCAATAAGTGTGAAACAAGGAGAATGTGATAAGGACAAAAATGCTGCGAAAATTGGGAAAAAAATGTTCTAAGAAATTTCAAATAAAAGAGCTCTTTTTCATCTGTAAAGTTCAGGGAAAGCTTCCTGCAGAAGGGGACGCCTGAACTCCAGAATGAAGGAAGTGAAGCTTTGCGGGAGAGAAAGAAAAATGTTGATCACAGGGGACTGCCTGCAACATTTTAGCACAGTATGGGATTAGGGAACAGCTTTGGATATACCAAGGAGAAGAGATTGATCCTGCAAATACAGCTTGTGGCCAAATTGTGGACTATCTAAATTTTAAGGTAAGATCTTTGTATTTTCTCCACCATGCAACTGGGAGGCACTGAAGGTTTTTGAAAAGAGGAGTGATGTAATCATATTTGTACATTGGGAAAATTATTTTGGCATTTGTAAGAAGGATGAACTGAAGAGGCAGAGAAATTAGAGGTAGGGTTGCCCATTAGTAAGTTATTGCCATAGGTGAAATGTGACGAGAGCATCAGACCTAGAATCAGGAAGACCTGGGTTTAAATTGGCCTCAGGCACTTATTGGCTGTGTGACACACCTTGTTACTTATCCTCTGTCTTCCTAAGTTTCTCATCTGTAAAATGATTTTTGGTCCAGGTAGAGGACAGTATATTGTTGAAATGTCTAGCCACAATGTCATGGAGGAAAATTAAGTCCAAACAGGAGTAATTGGGAGAAGAAAAAGAGATTAAAGGATAAGAGATGTGATGGAGGCAAAGAGCAGCTTTAGGAGGAGTGAGGTGGTGGGTGGACTGAGAGAAGAGAGTGAATAGAGAGGGGAAGTTTTGAGCTGGGGATTTTTTTATAGCTAGAGCAGTTGTAGGTCTATGATCATAGGAGTTTAGTCTGGTAAAGGACCTTTGAGATTATCTAGTTCAACCTCCTAATTTTACAAATTAGGAAACTGAGATATCATGAATGAACTGCCCAAGGTCACATATGTAGTAATTAATAGTAGCAGAGCTGGAATTCAAACTTAGGTCCTATGATTCCAGATCCAGATTTCTCTCTAGAAGATCATGTTGCCTTCAGGTGAGACCATCATCACATCTGAGTGGATGGGCTGAGAGCAACTGACAACAGATGACTTGAGATGAGGGATGCACTGGATGGCCAGCATGTCAGAAGAGTGATCAACTTGAATACTGATGTAACCAAAGATGACAGCAGAAGTTAGAGTAGAAATTGGTTGTATAGGTGGGAAGTGAGATAAGGAATTCTGGGGGTTGATAGATGTTAACAACAAACACTTGGACAATGCATTAATTTCAAAGCAGAGGATGTTGAGGTTATAGTGTCCAAGCAAGTGTCACTGGGGAAGAAGAAATAAGTTAACTCTTCCTCATGTTCCTGTGAGTTTCTGGAGGGATGGGGCAGTGAAGGCATTGAAGGGAGGCACTACACAGAGAGAGGGTACTAAGGGATGAGGGGACCCCAAGAGAAAACCAAGTTCCTTTGTCTCAGTGGAAAGAGTATAAGAGGAAGAGGATGAAGGAAAGTTTATAGACATTACAACAGAGGACTCAGAATTCACTGAGGAAGAGGGGCACAGAGGCGGGTTGGGTCTGGGGTGAAGCATAGCATAAATGGATTGGGATGAGTGTAGAGGTTGGGGAATAGATGTTCAGCAAGGAAAAGGAATTTTTCACCTGATCCATGGATTTAAGCCATAGGGCAAGGTGATATTTACAAGGCAAAAGCTATGTTAGCCTCATGGTTCCAAACAGAATGTAATTTCCTTAAGAAATGTCACTGTGTAACCAGCACATTTTTCTTTCAATTTGCTTGCTAATCTATGAAGGGAATAATGTAAAGAGTTTGAAAATATTTTCATTCTTCTTTTTGTGTCTAAAGAATTCAATCGATTTGTGTCTAGTTTCTGGTCTAGTTCGATAGTTTTGGGGAAAAATACCATTCCTTCATGTAGCCTACAACATTTATTTATATTTGTACTGCATCCTTTCCATCTTTCCATTTCCCCACCCCTCAGAAAAGAGTATTGTAAATCAAGGACTTCAAAATGTGTAACAACATTATTTAAAAGTTCTATTCACTGAAAAATTATTTTCTTATTTTGCACTGAATCAATGGATCTGCAACTATTATCTTGAGGGCAAAACTACTTGCACAAAATAGATTATTCAGTAACCTCTCTGCTCACTTTGGTCATTTTAATCACCAGCATAGATTATCACATGACTGATACTCAGCACTTATTGTGAAAGCTTCCAGAAATGAATGGATGAATTTTATTGTATCCCAGTTCACCTAGCATATGGATGTGACTCAAAATTGGGGTAGTGAGACTTCTTCCTAGTACTACACACCTTCCAAAGTCTCAAATTCTCAGTACCAAGAAATACTAAAAGCTATGACATCAAGCCTGTCTCATACAATTGAGTCTAAAATACTTGGAGTACAAAGAATCCTCTCAAAGAACTGTGTCTGAGGGAGCTAGGGTCCTATTTGTGATGTCCTAGAATCACAAGAATCACTTTCATCTGAAAGAAATTACTTCTACAATAATTTTATTTGGGAAAAAATAAGGCATTCTGACTCATTTCATACATATTTTCTTTTATTTTCAATTGTCTTTTCACCCAGCTGCTAGAGTCCCATTTCCCTTCTACAAAATTCTCATGATTTATACTCCATGTTTCTCCTCTCTCTACTGTCCCTACTCCACAAAGCAGAATGAATTACAAGTACTATCCACGTGACTGGCCTAGAGCATGATTTCATGGGTGAAATGCTTCTAATCTTCAGAATAAGTATGTCTTCTCCTACTGTCAATAAAATAAGAAAAATTAAGGAAAACCTCAGAGAGAAATGAAAAAATAGAAAAGAACAAATATGGAGGCCTACTAGAACAGAGAAAGAAATTAATAAAAGATAATTTGTTTAAAAGGCAAGTGGATAGTCAAAAAATAATAAACAAAAGGAAAAGACATGGGGAATCAAAGAATGGTAGTAAAGACTTAAAAATTAGTTCATCTTCATCATCATCATAGCTAGCATTTATATAGCACCTACATGTGCCGCGGATTGTGCTAAGTACTTCACAAAGCACCTGATAACCTGGGGAGGTAGTTGCTACTGCTGTCCCCATTTTACAGTTAAGGAAACTGAGGCAGAGATTAAGTGACTTTCCCAGGGTCACACAGCTAGTAAATGTCTGAGGCCTGATTTGAACTCTGGGTCTTCCATCTTAGGTCCAGGTTCTATCTAACGTATCATCCAGTTGCCTCATCACTCTTTGAACTAATATTAAGTATGCTTCTAAATGTAAACTGTATTAAGTGAGATTAACAGATAAGTCTGGCTTTCTGTTTGTTAGGCCTTTAGATTTGAAACAGACAATACACCATTTCTGAAGAAACTTATAAACAACTAAAAATTCTTGGCAACACGTCAGATTCTTCTCTCACTTTTATCACTCATATCTACTGAGTCCCCAGTTTAATTCAACAAACATTTGTTAAACTGTTACTATGTGCAAAATGCTTTGTTGAAACGGATCTAAAAATTAACAAGGACAAAAATAAAATAAATGACATAGTCTTTGTCTTAAAGGCACTTAAAAATTTTTTTAGAGGAGTATGATATACAGAAATATAACACAAATGCAGAATATAAAGGTGTATAACAGAGATACAAAATGCTAGAGGAGTTTGAAAGGTTGAGGCACTAAGAGAGTAGGATGGATCAGGACATCTTCATGGAGAAAGGGGCGTATAAGTTCAGTCTTAGATGATGATGAGAATTCAAACTAGACCAAAAAAGGGGGGTGGGGTATCTTTGGTATTCAAAGCCTTTTATAATCTAACAGCCCCCTCCTATCTTTCTAGTCTTCTTACATCTTACTCCTCCCCAAATATATGTTTTGATCCAGTGACACTGGTCTCCTGGCTGTTCCATGACCAAGACACCCCATCTCTTCGCTCTGGGCATTTTCTCTGGATGTCCATTATGCCTGGAATGCTCTCCTTCCTTCGTGCAGGTTATTGATTTCCCTGGCTTCCTTTACGTTCCAACTAAAATTTCATCTCTAGAGGAAGTCCCATCCAACTCCTCTTAATTCCAGTGTCTTCCCTCTGTTATGTGTTTCTTATTTATCCTGTAGATTACTTGTTTGCACAAATTTGTTTACATGTTGTCTCCCCCAATTAGACTGTGAGCTCCTTGAGGGCAGTGATTGTCTTTTGCCTCTTTTTGTATCCTTAGCCCTTGGCACAGTGCCTGGCACATAGTAGGCACTTAATAAATGTTGATTGATTGATTGATGTATATATACTACTATACCCACTATACTATTCTACCATACGGTATTGTAGCTTGGCCTGTTGTTGTACTACCTGCCTAGATCACTACCCTGACTGCTAAACTGTCCTTAACATGACACCCTGGTTCTACAAGGAATTTCCGGGGTCAGTACAGGTGTTTGTTACTCTCCTACCCTTCCTCTGTGCTCTCTCAGCCCCTCCTCAATAGAGCTATCAAACTGAGTCAATAAGCAATTAATAAGCATTTACTATGTGCCAGGCACTGTGCTAAGCACTGGAGATACAACAGACAAAAATAACAGACCTTGTGCAAACAATTTTGTTCAAATAACATATATTTTATTATTCAATTGCTTTTCAGGCATGTCCAACTCTCCATGACCCCATTTGGGGTTTTGTTGGCAAAGATGTGGTTTGTCATTTGCTTCTCCAGCTCATTTTACAGATGAGGAACTGAGGCCAACAGGGTTAAGTGATTTGTCAAGAGTCACACAACTAGGGGGCAGCTAGGTGGTGCAGTGGATAGAGCGCCAGCCCTGGAGTCAAATACAGCCTCAGACACATAGTACTCACTACCTATGTGACCCTAGGAAAGTCACTTAACCCCAATTGCCTCACCAAAAAAAAGTCACACAACTAACAAGTGTCTGAGGCAGGATTTGAACTCATGAAGAGAAATCTTCTTGATTCCAAGTCCAGTACTCTCTCCACTGTACCACCTAGCTGCCTCAAATAACATATACACGTGGGGATCATTTGATACTCTTGGAGGGAAGGCACTAGGATTAATCGAAGGTGTCAGAACTGAAGGTCTCAGTATTGACATGCAGGTTGCTGATTGGGCTCTTAGATTTTTCTCTCTTTCTCACTGGTTCTCTCCTCTGATAGCACAGTATCTACTACTCACGACCCACCATTGCCACCACCTATTGCCTGTAGTCTCATGCCTCTTCTTTGGAGTCATTTCTATGCACAGGGCTTCTCCCATACAATAGATAAGGTGCACTTTCCTAGACAGCACCAGGGAATCAGAAACAGCCATTCTACCTCCTGTGCAAAACCAACAAATTATAGTACACTACACTTTGGTATGACAAATGTCATTTGGTGACTGAATAGAAAGTAAGGAAATAAGAGCCCTTGCTCCACTTTTACAACATACATAATTTTGGTCTTTTTTTCCAGCTTACCTAGGTCATGTTAATTGGTTGTTGGGTTTCTACAGGTTACTTGCTTTATTGTTGTTGTTGTTGTTGTTGAGTTGTTTTAGTCATGGCTAACTTATAACCCCATTTGTGGTTTTCTTGGCAAAGATATTGGAGCAGTTTGCCATTTCCTTCTCCAACTCATTTCACAGATGAAGAAACTAAGGCAAACAGGGTTAAGTGATTTGTCAAGAATCACACTGTTAGTAAATGTTTGAAGCCAGATTTATATTCAGGTCTTCCTGACTCCAGGCCCAGTACTCTATCCATCCCACCACCTAATAGCTTTTTGCTTTTTGGAAATAATTCTAATAAAAATAAGAAACTAGACAGCGAGGTGGAACAGTGGCTAAAGCTGGTGTCAGGAAGAGAAGTCAGGAAAACATTTCGCTGTGTGACATTGGGTCAATCATTTCTTTGTTCTCAACTTCAATTTCCCCATCTGTAAAATGGGGATAATAACAGCCCCTACCTCACAGGGTTATTGACAAGGACTAAATTAGGTAACTTGTAAAGTGCTTTGCAAATCTTAAAGTACTATATAAAATTAGTTATTATCAGTATTATCATCATTGATAATAATTATTAATAACATCAGAAAAAAACTTACATTGATATTACTCTCTAATGTTTTTAAAGTGTTTTTCTCATAATCCTGTGACTTGGCAGTGAAAGGATTATTATCCCCACAGAGTAGGTCCTTAATAGATTTTACTGACTGATTGAAGTGTGTGACTCCAGCTTATTCTTATGATAATTGTAATTATTGCTTTGGCCACCTGATCATGGAGCTGAGGCCAATCTCCTCATTATAAGAAGCGTGCTAGATTTGAGACATAACCAACGTTCAGATCCTAGCTCTGACACCTACTACCTGTGTGACCTTGAGAAAATGATCCTATATCTCTGGGCCCTAGCTTCATCACCTTAAATAAGGAGACTGGACTAGCTGAGTTTAAAGGCCATTTCTATCTCCAAATCTATGATCCTGAGTGTAGTGAATCCTAGTAGCAGCCACCCTCTTTGGGGTATTCCATTCAAGCACTGTACTGTGCTAGACCAATGTACTAGGTGAGAATGATAGTAGCCTCAGCAAGGTGGATTAATGGAGTGTGGGAATAGGAAAAAGAGAGATGGGGCACAGTCATGTTCCACTTTTCTGACTTCACTTCTGTGCTGGTGATAACTATCTCTCTATTGAAGGGGGGAAAGGATATGTGTATATATATTTTGAGAATAAGAACCATAAAATCTCTGAGCTACAAAGTGACTTTAGAAGGGGTCTAATCACCACCATCCCCATATTTACAAATGATGAAACTGACAAAGGTCAGGGATTTTTAATGGTTTGCTCAGTGCCATGCAGCCTGTATCTAATCCATGATTTTGAATTCTATGGCACTGTTTAAGCATGACAAAGTAAAAAGTAGATTTGGTGATTATCTGACTTAATGGATATTTTGAATATTCAGAAAGACCAATTCCTAGACCAAAGTTGATTAGTTTAATGTGGATTATTCAATTCAACAAACATTTAATCTAATGTTACTGCTAATGTTTACCCAACAAAATTAGTAATTGCCCAATCTCTATACTTCGTGACTTCAGATGTCAAAGCTCCTCAAAACTTTAGTGAGGAGGAACTATTTTTTTTAATTTTTCAGCAGGCTTGAGCTTACTTGGGAAGGAAAGTTCCACCAGTAAAGTCCCGGTGCAGAATTAAGATCAGGACACTGCTTCTACCTATACTTTCTTCCATCCTAGAAGTTATGATATATTGTGGAGAGGTAGGCATGACAGCATTAACTAATTCATAGTTCTACTTGGTAAAGCTTAGAGATTTACTGTCATAACCTGGTTAAGAGGTTGGGAATATCTTACTTACATTGTCTAATTTAAGTAAGCCAGGATGTAAGAAATTTGATGATAAAAAAGAAATTTCAAGATATACTTTATATAGCTAGAATTTATGTCTAGAATGAGTTTATGAATTTATGCCTAGAACTTAAATCACCAAAATCTTCTAATAACCATAGCAATTTTCCATAGTAATGCATAATGATAATTGGTGTTTGTGATGCTACCCACTGGCACTGCAAGATTTTAAAGTGCTTTCTGAGTCATCAAAGAATGATTAAATTATGTTCAAGATAAATCAATATCGAATTCCTTTTAATGCATTGTACTTGAAAATTGGTCATCAAATGGCTGGCATCACAGTAGAATTATCAAAGTATAACAGGGTTGGAAGGGACTTTACCAAACTGTTCCTGAGTAAGAATCTTCTCTATCACATACCTGACAAGTGGTCTTGAAACTTTAGTCTAAATAACTCTGAGAAGGAAGAGTCTACTGCCTCCTGAGACAGTCCGTTTCATCTTTGGTTAATTCTAGTTGGAACATTTTCTCATTACTCCTAGTTTCTCCCTCTGAGACCAATCAGAGCAATCATATTTCCTCTTCTAAATGAAAGGCCTTCAAATTCTCAACGACAACTGTAACAGTCCCCACAATTGCCTTCTTCATGATAAACATCTCTTGCTTCAAACAGTTCTTACATAATATAGTCTCAATGCCCCTTCACTACCCTGCTCACTCTACTGTGGGTATCAGTTTTGGGCTTATCAATTTGCTTTATACAATTTAGTTCTCAGAATTAAACATGATACTTCAGACATAGTCTCATTAAGTTGTATCTGGTCATATCTCTCCTGTCTTCAACTCATATATTAAATTATTTTGAAAATAAGGGTGAATTTATATGAATCCCTATTAAACACACCTTGTTAGATTTAGTCTAAAGTTTTAGCAGACTGGTATGCTTTTGGACTTGATTCTGTTACCCAATATGTTAGCTATACTGCCAAACTTTCTGTCATTTGCAAAACTGATAGATGTACCATTTGATATGTAAGTCTTTGACTAAAAATGTTAGACAGTAAAGGGCCAAACACAGACCTTTGAGGCACCCACTGAAGCTTTCCTTTGAAGCTAACAGGGAATCATTAATGATGATGCTTTTAAATCTGGTCCAGATTTATTGAACTGTCCTATTGCCTAATCCATCCTGTTCCAAATAATAGCAGTAGATTTTGCCAAATGCTTTCCTAAAACCAAAGTAAACTATATGGATAGTACTCCCCTCCCAATCCTGTTAAAGGATAAATTAAGTCATTCTCACCTGTACTTAACATGACTATGCTAGCTCTCTGTGATCACCCTTCCTTTACTAGATGTTCACTAACCATCTCTTTAATGAGAATTTCTAGAATTTTGCCAAGCATCAAAGTTAAGCTTAATTTACCCATTGGAGTTTGCAGATTTTCTTTCCTTTTTTGAAGATATTCTCCTTTTACAGTTATTCTTTCCTAGTCCTACAACATTTTCCCCTTCTCTATTATCTTTAAAAATCATTGACAATGGTTCAGAAAACACATCTTCAGTTCTTTCAATATACTGGGATGGAGTTTGTCTAGGTCTGATGTCTTTAACTTACTGAAGATAGCTAGTACTTCCCTTGGGTATCAATTCCCTATTAAAATATTTTATTCTGTCTTTTCCAAAGACCATTCTCTTTGGCAAGGAATATAAAGGAAAAAGAAGAGTGTTTTTTCTCTGTTATCATGGTCTCCTCTATCCTTAAAAAATTCTGACTTAAATTGAAGAAAGTAGGGAAAACCATCAGACCACATAGGTATGACCTAAACAACATCCCTTATGAATATAAAGTGGAAGTGATGAATAGATTTAAGGGATTAGATCTGGTAGGTAGAGTGCCTGAAGAACTATGAAGAGAAGTTCACAATGTTGTACAGGAGACAGCAACAACAACAACAACAACAACAACAACAACAACAACAACATTCCAAAGAAAAGAAGAGCAAGACACAAAATGGCTTTCTGATGATGTTTTACAAATAGCTGAGGAAACAAGGAAAGGAAAAGTAAATGAAAAAGGGAAAGATATACCCAACTGAATGTAGAGTTCCAGAAAAAAGTAAGGAGAGGTAAGATTACCTTAAATAAGCAATGCAAAGAAATAGAAGAAAACAATAGAACAGGAAAGACAAGAGAGCTCTTCAAGAAAATTAGAGACATCAAGGGAAAGTTTCATGCAAAAATGATGATATGATATGATAAAAGACAAACGATTTAACAGAAGTAGAAGAGATTAAAAAGGGGTGGCAAGAATACACAGAAGAACTATCCAAGAAAGATTTTAACATCACTTATAACCACAATGGTGCGGTTACTGATTTAGAGCCAGACATCATGGAAAATGAGTCAAGTGGGCCTTAGGAAGCATTTCTAACAATAAGGCTAATGAAGATGATGGAATTCCAACTGAGCTTTTTAAAATCTTAAAAGGTAATGCTGTTAAAATATTGCACTCAATATGCCAGCAATTTTGAAAAGCACAACAGTGGTCACTGGATTGGAAAAGATCAGTTTATATCCCAATCCAAAAAAAGGGCAATACCAAGGAATGTTCAAGTTACCAAACAATTGCACTCCTTTCAACACCAGCAAGGTTATGCTTAAGATTCTGCAAGCTAGGCTTCAGCAATGTGTGAACCTGGAATTACCCGATGTGCAACCTGATTTTCAGAGACAGAGGAATCAAAGACCAAATTGCCAATATTCATTGGATTATGGAGAAAGCAAGGAAGTTTCAGAAAACATTTACTTCTGCTTCATTGATTATATTAAAGCCTCCGACCATGGATCACAACAAAATGTGGCAAGACCTCGAAGAAAAGGGAGTAACAGACCATCCTACTTGTCTCCTGAGGAACCTGTAGGAGGCCAAGAAGCAACAGTTAGAACTGAATATGAAACAACTGATTGGTTTAAGATTGGAAAAGGAGTACAACAAGGCTATATATTGTCATCTTATTTAACTTTTATGTAGAGTACATAATGTGAAATCTCAGACTGGATGAATCAAAAGCTGGAATAAAGTTGCTGGAAGAAGTATGAACATTCTCAAATATGCAGATGATACCACTCTGAAGGCAGTGAAGAAGAATTAAGAAGCCTTTAGATGAGGGTGAAAGAGGGGAGTGTAAAAGCTAACTTGAAGCTTAACATTAAAAAAAACCCAAAAAACTAAGATCTTGAAAACTATTCTCTTCACTTCCTGGTAAACAGAGGGAGAAGAAATGGAAGCAGTGTCAGATTTTATATTCTTAGGCTCAAAGATCACTGCAGATGGCAACTGCTGTTATGAAATTAAAAAATGCTTCTTCTTTGGAAGGAAAGTTATAGCAAATCTGGATAACATACTAAAAAGCAGAGACATCACCTTGCTGACAAAAGTCTGTATAGTCAAAGCTATGGTTTTTACAGTAGCGATGTATGGCTGTGAGAGCTGGACTGTAAGAAAAGCTGAGCACCACAGAATTGACATTTTTGATATGCGGTGCTGGAAAAGAGTTTCTTGGACAGCAATGAGATCAAATCAGTCAATACTTAAATTAATTTAGACTCTTCACTAGAAAGTCAAATACTGAAGCTGAAGCTTAAATACTTTGGCCATAATGAGAAGTTGGGACTCTCTGGAAAAGACCCGGATGTTGGGAAAGATTGTAGGCAAAAAGAAAAGAGGACAGCAGAGGATGAGATGGATAGTGTCATGAAAGCAATGAACATAAACTTGGACAGACTTTGGGAAATAGTGAAGGATAATGCTATGCTATGCTATGGTCCACGGGGTCACGAAGAGTTGTATATGACTGAATGACTAAATAACCACAACTACTCTTTCTTTGCTCCTCCTCTTTTCTCCACCAGTAAGCCATAACATTCTAATAACCTTTTGCCAAAAGACTGTTTAAGTGTGAGTTTAGTGTAGTTAAACTAAGCTTTTATATTGTCTTCAGTTCTAAGGATAATTTGGTACTACACATTTCACAGGGAGGAATACTTAAGGGCTTCGAACTGAACATGGACCTTCAGGTACTAGTGTCTGTTTCAAATCAAGTTTTAGAATTTTTTAAAAAGTACCATTTTCCAGGAAATAGGTAAAAACCCTTTAAAAACTTATAAAGTTTCAAAATGTCTATTTGGTAGCAAGTATTCTTTCTTTATTAAATAGTTATCTCAACAAAAAAAAATGAAATCAGAGCCACTCTCAAATTGCTCTGCCTCAAACATATGCTTCAGATCCTAAAAAAATCAGTTTTGAGATGAGCTTTGAGTGGTAGCTAATCCTTTTGCCTTCCTGTTATGCCAATTCCCAAAAATGTTATACTGGGTACATCAGGCACTCCTCACAGAAAAAAAGACTCTAGCTCTGGACTCATACAAAGCAGTTTCAACATAGAACATTACAGTCAAGCTTTTTTCACCCTGTAGCTACAGAGAAAATCTCTACAATGCAACTTATGTGCTCATATTCAGAGTATCCCCTGAAAGTGATAAACAGGCTCCTTCTAGAAAAAGTACTCAATATAAAAAAGGACCTATCAGGCCTTGAACAGTTATTTATTTCCTCTACCCAAAAGAAATGCTTAACACACAAAAGATTTACAAATGTACATTAACCAACAGTTAAAGCATAAAGTAATAACTCAACACACTTAATATATTCTCCTGATAGGTAAAGACAATATTCAGTGGCTGATGAAAAGATATTTCCCCTTCATTTTGAAAAGCAACATGCTATTCTGTAAACAGCACTGACTCTGGAGTCAGAAGACCCAAGTTCATATCCTGATTCTGTCAGTTAATACCCTTTTGGTGTTGGATAAATTGCTTCATTTGTCTGGGTCTTAGTTTCCTTATCCACAAAATCAAGGGATTAAACTAGATGGCCTCTGAAGTCCCTTGTAGTTCTAAATTAATGACTTTATGTCCCTATGACTCAAAACAATAATTTAACAAACATTAAGCACTTACGTGCAAGTCTCTATACTTGGCACTGGGGACCCAAAGATGAAAAAAAATGGCACTGTACCTACTATTAAGGAGCTTAAAATCTTCTAGTAAGGATATTAAATGTACACAAATGTGAATATATGAGATAGGATTTGATATGCTCAGTATACATATCGATATGCTCAGTATATTTACATATGCTATATATATATTTATATATAAATTTATATATATAAAACCTTCCCTATTCCCCTAGCTTTCACTGCCAAATTACATTGTATTAATTTTGTATCTTCTATGTATATACTTATCTGTTATTCTATTAGGGGAGAGACATCCAAGTCTCCAGTAGATTGCAAACTCCTCAAAGTCAGGGATGATATATATATATATTTAGGTATGACCAACAAATAGCACAATACCTGATACAGAGAAAATGCTAAATAAATATCTGTTGATTAACAGATAAGAATAAAGGAACAGTCAATACAAAGTTTTATGAGAAATTATGAGTTGGAGTGGAGCCATATTAGTTAAAAACTGTGAATTTACTGGCTTCTTCCAATCTTTTCCTAGAGAAAGAATGCAGATGACAAGTTAAGTATAAGAGTTTAAGGAACAGTATACATTTGAATACATGCCATTTGCAATGATTTTCAGATTTTAATATTAAGAATGGTGAACATCTGTCCATCTGGAGTTTCATTACTTAAAAAAAAAGGCTATTTTGTTTATTTGAAGAAAAACAGCACTGCCACATTAAAAACTGATGCCACACAAATCAGTCATTTCAGCCTGCAGAAGACCTGATACAAAGTTCGTTTCCATGCAATCTGAAGTTTTCTCATGGAGTAGATTAGCTTTCAAAGTACAAACATCTTCTCCAGGTTTGGTTTTTTTTTTTTGGTAGGGGTGGGATTGAGAGGAAGGGAAGGATTGTCTGTAAAAATTCCTCCATCTGAACAAAGCCCTAGGACCTGTGAAAAGAGTATACTTTATTTTGCATAGACAGAAGTGGCCAGAGTCACTTTTTAGTAACTGAAAGGAACTGATACAGGCAGTATCATTCACATTCATATATCACAAACATTCTATAGAGCAAAGCTGATTCTTGACATGATGACCAATTGCCATTGTATTTAAGGGGAATAGTATGCTTCATGTGGAAAGCATACCAAAAGCATGACATTAAGCCTCTATTTCTAACCAAATGACCTCACAAACTCAAACATGTTCTTTCCTGGGTGACAGATTGTTTACACAGCAAGTAATAAGCATCAAAACATTTAAGAGAGATGGTGAGGCCAATGGTGGATTAGAGGCAAGCCAGCTGAACTTTCTCAACACTGCCCTCTAAACAACTTTAAAATAAAGCCTCACATCATTTAAGTGGCAGAACCAACAAAAGGTCAAGGAAAACTTAGGAGGTCGACAGGAGAAAATTGTGACTCCAGGATAGAAGCCTGTAGAGAGCCCAAATATGTGGTGGCAGGAACAGCAGCAGCTTTAGGAGTTCTCAGCCCAGAGAAAGTAAGGGGCTCAGACAACTGGTCATAAAGAGATTACAGGCACTGGGTATGGCTGGCACTGACCAGCCCATATACAATTCTGGGTCTCAGTTCTATGGTGAAGAGGAATGCTGGAGTTGGTTCGGGAAGGGGGGGGGGAACGGACATATAAACTTAAGACCACAATGTGAAAATAGCTATAAACAAAGCCTTGAAGAAAAATGCTAATTAGACCCAAACCCAACTAGAACTCCCATAAGAATAGATAAGTGTGGTAGAGGAAAAATTGGGAAAAGAAATGAAAATGACACAAAAAAAATGTGAAAAGAGAATTAATAGCTTGGGGAAAGAGGCACAAAGATTTACTGAAGAAAAGAACTCCTTAAATAGTAGAATAGGCCAAATGGAAAAAGAGTTACAAAATCACACTGAAAAAAATAATTCCTTAAAAATTAGAATTGGGGGGCAGCTAGGTGGTGCAGTGGATAGAGCACTGGCCCTGAAGTTGGGAGGACCTGAGTTCAAATCCGGCCTCAGACCAAACACTTGACACTTACTAGCTGGGCAAGTCACTTAAACCTGATTGCCTAAAAATTAAAAAAAAAATAGAATTGGGCAAGTGGAAGCTAATGCCTCCACAAGACATCAAGAAAACATAAAACAAAGTCAAAAGAATGAAAAAAAAAGGAAAAAAATATGAAATATCTCATTAGAAAAACAACCAACCTGGGAAATAGATCCAGGAGAAATAACTTAAGAATTATTGAACTACATGAAAGCCATGATCAAAGAAAGAGTCTAGACATCATATTTCAAGAAATCATCAAGGAAAATTGCCCCAATATGTTAGACCCAGAGGGTAAAATACAAACTGAAAAAATTCACTGATCATCTTGTGTAAGAGATCCCAAAAATGAAGACTGACAAGAATATTATAACCAAATTCCAGAGCTCCCAGGTCAAAGAGAAAATATTGCAAGTAGCCAGAAAGAAACAATTCAAATATGGAGCCACAGTCAGGATCGCACAAGATTTAGCAGCTACCATGTTAAAAGAGTGGAGGGCTTGGAATATGATATTCCAGAAGGCAAATGAGCTAGGATTACAATAAAGAATAACTTACCTAACAAAACTGAGAAAAATACGTCAGGGGAGAAAATGGATATTTAATGAAATAGAGGACTTTCAAGCATTCCTGATGAAAAGACCAGAATTATATAGAAATTTAACATTGAAACACAAGATGAAAGAGGAGTATAGAAAGATAAACACGAAAGAGAAATCATGAGTCTGAATAAAATTAAACTTCATATTTCTTTTCTTTCTCTTTTTTTTCATAAAATTGCCTTTATTCTATTAGTAATTGAAAAAAAATTAACTGATATAGAAAAATGTTTAGTCAGCTACAGAGGAATGAGAAGTTCCAAGTGGGACTTTGGCCACCAACAAAGAGAATGGGCAGCAAGCCCCCCAGGAGATTAAGGGAAGTCACACTATAAGAGTAAGAAATAAAGAAACATTGTATATACCAAGATGCTGTAACTTGAGTTCAGACAAATCACTCCAATTTCTGAACCATCACATTGCCTTGGGGTGGGAATCAATTCCCCATTCACTGATCCTAGTTCCAGGAGATGGGGGTGGACACTGTGCAGAAAAGGAACTGCTAATGGCTATCATTTTCTGGAGAAACTGACAAAAAGGGATTTCAAATGTTTTTCCATCTGACTTCATGTTTAAATATACTTTCTTAAAAAACCCAGACAGACCTATAGAGATAAAAAATATCAGTATTAGGAAATCCAATTATACAAAAAAATATTACATCTAAGCTGGGGTAGATATATTTATTTTTTTGGTAATATACATTAAGTGGCACTAATTACACTATAACTCTAAAGTAACTGACATGAAACCACAGAACTGTAGCTTTGCTGCAGTGTTATGGGACTCACCATCTTTGACTGGGTCCCATTTTCAAACAATTGAATAATACCCCAGAGCTATATCAATAAAAATCTTATAAGAGATCCTGCTCTGAAATGACTTTGTATTTATTGTATTTACAGAAGGCCTTGTAGCTGACAGCAACAGGACATGTTACAGTTAAAGCCGAATTCATAAAAGTTATCACCTTTTCTCTTTCTAGAAAGAAGCAAGAAGTTAAGAATTCCCTTGATTTAGTGCCAGAAAAGCTGTTTGGGAAAATGAATAAGGTTACTAAGAGTAATGTCAGAGGGACCCTGGTGTGCACAGATGTACTGGGCATAAACTGTCATTAAACAATCATGGTTGGCTTCTAAATACTGGTAGCAAGGTGATTTCTGATTTGTAAATCTCTTAAAGTAAATTATAGATTAACGAAAAAGGCTAGTAATTGTACACTAAGATTAATAAACAATACTTCAAAAATTAACCAAGTGAGGGCTTGGGCTTTCCAAAGTGTTTACAAGACAAGGCACCCGTATTTCTTCTTTCCACATCTGGCTTGCAAAGTCACTCTTGTGACCATTTCAAAAACCTCCCTTACACCATCTTTGGTCTTTGATGAACACTCCGTACAACCAAATGCGCCAATCTGATTTGCCACATCTCTTCCTTGTTCAGGTTTCACTGGCTCCTGCTTCATCTTAGCCCGCTCTCCTCTCGTGTGCTCATCATTTTGAAGATCCTTCTTGTTCCCAACCAGGATAATGGGCACAATGGGACAGAAATGTTTCACCTTCAGGGTCCACTTCTCTGGGATGTTTTCTAAACTATCAGGGCTATCGATGGAAAAACACATAAGTATAACACTGCTATCTGGGTAGGAAGGAGGTCTAAGGCGATCATAATCTTCTTGACCAGCGGTGTCCCACAAAGCCAACTCCACCTGCTTTCTATCGACTTCAATATCTGCTACATAATTTTCAAATACTGTAGGTACATACATTTCAGGGAATTGGTTTTTGCTAAATACAGTGAGCAAGCACGTCTTCCCACATGCACCATCACCAACTATAACCAACTTTTTTTCCGACGGCGGTCATAGCTCAGGCGGTTCTCAAGTCCCTGCACACCAGGAAAGCTGCTCCACAAGCCACACATTCTAGGACTGAGGCAGTTTCCACACAAGAAACCAGTGGGCAGGCGGGCGGGGAGCAAGAGTGCTGGCAGGTGGCAGCGGGGGCAGCTGGAGGCTAGTGTTTACATTTCTATATATTAATAGGATACATGTAACTCCTAAGAACTTTATCATTATTAGGCCAGTTAAAAGAAGTCTACCAAGACAGAGGTCATAGATGTGATTTGATTATGTTGGAATGATCTCCATAAAAAATGAAAATATGAGAATGAGGGATGCACTGAGAGAAAGCGAAAGGCAGAGATAGAATGGGGAAATTTTTCCCACATAAAAGAGGCTCACAAGGAAGCACTTTTACAATGGAAAGGAAAATGAGGGGGTGGCTTGGTTGGTTATTGTTCTTCATTCTCAAAGAGGACTAAAATGACATCACTGCGCTAGAGTCAAATTCAGCATGCCTGACTGGCTGATCAGAACAATATGAGCATGGAATGCTCTGCCACAGGTCAGGCACAAACAGTACGTGTGAACATTTGGTGTAGATTCTCTAAATCTGCACATCCTTTGAGTTGATTCAATTCTGCTTTGCTCATAGAGCACAGCACCTTCTCTGATGTGGCCACACCATGCTGGGCAGTCCTACACCACTGTCTCCCATGTCACATAATCATTTCTGAAGTTCTTTTTTTTTTTTTTTGCAATTGGGGTTAAGTGACTAGCCCAAGGTCACACAGCTAGTAAGTGTCAAGTGTTTGGTCTGAGGCCAGATTTGAAGTAATAACAAAATTTTTGCATCAAGTTTCTCTGATAAAGGTCTCATTTCTCAAATATATACTGAGTCAAATTTAAAAAATGAGTCAGTCCCCAATTGATAAATGGCAAAGGATATGAAGAGGTAGTTTTCAAAGGAAGAAATCAAAACTACCTACAGTCATACGAAAAAATGCTCTAAATCATTATCAATTAGAGAAAGGCAAATTTGAACAACACCGAGGTACCACCTCACATCTTTAGGAAATGACAAATGCTGGAGGGTACGAGGGAAAAATAGGTACACTAATAAATTGTTGGTGGAATAGTGAACTGGTCCAACTATTCTGGAGAACAATTTTGAACTATGCCCAAAGAGCTATAAAATTCTACATACCCTTTGAGCCAGCAATATGACCACTAAGTCTGCATCCCAAAAAGATCAAGAGAAAGGAAAAGGACCTATATATACAGAAATATTCATAGCAGCTCTTTTTGTGGTGATAAAGAATTAGAAATTGAGGAGATGCTCATCAATTGGGGAATGGCTGAGCAAGTTTTGGGAAATGATTGCAATGCAGTATTCTTGTGTTGTGGGAAATGAAGAGGAGGATAGTTTCAGTAAAACATGGCAATATCTATATGAAGTGATGCAAATTCAAGTGAGAAAAGCCAGGAAATCACTGTGCACAGTAACAGCAATGTTGTGAGGATGATCAACTGTGAAAGATCTGGCTACTTTAATCAAGACAATTATCCAAGACAATTCCAAAGGACTCGTCATGAAAAAATGATGTCCATCTCTGGAGAGAGAACTGATGAACTCTGAGTGCAGATTAAAGTATACTTTTCTCACTTAATTTTTCTTGCTTTTAAAAATATGGTTAATGTGGTAATATGTTTTGCATGATTTCACATGTATAATTGATACTATGTTGCTTGCCTTCTAAATATAAAGGCCTGGGAGGGAGAGAGAATTTACAACTCAAAATTTAAAAAGAAAAGAATGTTAAAAATACATAAATAATATTTTCTTAATTTAAAAAAAGAAATGATGAGCAGGATAATTTCAGAAAAAAACCTGGCAGACTTACATGAACTGATGCAAAGTAAGTAGAATCAGGACAACATTCTACATAGTAATAGAAATATTGCATGATAATCAACTGTGAGTAACTTAGCTATTCTGATTAATACAATGATCCAAGATAGTTCTGAAGGACTTATGATGAAAAATACCGTCTTCCTCCAGAGAAAGAACTGATAGAGTCTGAATGTAGATCAAAGCATCCTTTTTTTACTTTATTTTTTGTTATTTTGTGTTTTCTTTTGCAATACGGCTAATACAGAAATGTTTTGCATGACTTCACGTGTATAATCTACATCAAATTGCTCGCCTTCTCATGGAAAGGGGTGGGAAGGTGGGAGGCAGAGAATTTGGAAGTCAAAATAAAAAAAAAACAAATATTAAAATGTTTATATGTAATTGAGAAATGTTCAATTAAATGAAAATATATTGGGGGAAAACATTCAAGAGGAAACATTAGTAACAAATCTCTTTACCTCTTCATATCTGTCAAAAATGGCTCCCTCTTGTATAAATGGGGAAACTGGCTTCTGCCAGTTAAATTCATATGGTTTGGCCATGCTTATCACCAAAACCTGAAAATAAAAAGAATTTCTAATTAGTAAGTTAACAAAAAAAGGCCAAATGATATTTATTACTCTCACGTACGTTTTTTTTGGTAAGCTTATGCTAACACTATACTTGTGTGAACCTCTATTCTCCCACCATGGACAAACAACATTGTAAAAAAAGTAGTACAAGTAAAGTAAACTATACAATAATAATACTACAGAAATATTTTAAAGATACATTCTTCAATATTGTAACTGTTGCTCTCTGAAGGAGGGACTTCTTGCTATAAATCTTATTATTGATTCATCCCTTTAAAAGCTTAATGGGGGCGGCAGCTAGATGATGCAGCAGCCTTGGAGTCAGGAGGACCTGAGTTCAAATTCAGCCTCAGACCTTGATACTTACTAGCTGTGTGACCTTGGGCAAGTCACTTAAGCCCACCTGCTTCACCCTCTCCCCCAAAAAAGCTTAAGAGGTGGCACAGTGGATAAAAAACTAGATTTGTAATCAGGAAGACTCATTACCATGAACTCAAATCTGGCCTTAGATACTTACTAGCTGTGTGACCCTGGGCAAGTCACTTAACTATGTTTGCCTCAGTTCCTCATCTGTAAAAAATAATAATAATGAGTAGAAGAAGGAAATGGCAAACCACTCCAGTAACTACCAATAAAACCCCTAAATAGGGTCATGAAGAGTCAGAAATGACTGAAACAGTCTAACTACAAGAAAGCATGAATGAACTTTTCATTAGTCACCATTTCAAGTGGGATGCAACTCTCCATAAATTAACACTGTTGGGAAGCT
The DNA here is from genome assembly GCF_900497805.2 of Vombatus ursinus. Classification (NCBI taxonomy): domain Eukaryota; kingdom Metazoa; phylum Chordata; class Mammalia; order Diprotodontia; family Vombatidae; genus Vombatus; species Vombatus ursinus. Next base: position 17,005,088 of record NW_020954619.1, read on the forward strand.
ATACAAACTTGTTACTGAAAGGCAAATAGATGATTCACCTTGATTGAAAGGATGGAAGGAGGCACAGATTTTCTTGGGGTGGGGGAAGGAAGGGAATAATAATTTATATAGTGTCTACTAGGTGTCAGGCACTGTGCTAAACATTTTACAATTGCTATCTCCATCCTCATAACTCTGTGATTTGGATGCTATTATTATCCTCATTTTATAATTAAAGAAACTGAGACAAAAAGAAGTGACTTTCTCCAGGTAAGAGAAGTAGCAAGCGTCTGACTCATAAGTTGAACTTGGATCTTCCTGACTCTAGGAGCAATGCTCCATGCACTGAGCACCAGCTGCCTCTTCTAGTTCAATTCAGAAAGAAAGAAAAATTCTTGGACCTAAGATTGAGAAAGTACATGGTTTCTATTCGCAGATTCATTGAATTTATGTATTCTGTACAGTAAAATGGACTGGAAAACAATCACATCAGGACAGAAACATGTCATGGATTGATCCACAGCCAGAATGACTGGCCACAGGTTCAAAAGCCCTGACATTAAATACAACTTTGAGAAAGGAACAAGTTCATTCCATTTCCATTAGACTGCTGGTGACAAAGAGACAATGATTTGTCAACTCAATTCAACAGACATTTACCAATAGTCTACTAAGTGAAAGCACTAGACTATATCTATATATATCTATATCTATATATCTATATCTATATCTATATCTATATCTATATCTATATCTATCTATCTATCTATATATATATATATATGAAAAATTATGTTGATTAACAGAGTAAGCTATGGGGGTGAGCTAAGTACTTACCTGGATTTCACCCATCCTCACCAAGCCTATTTCAATCACAGGACATACAGTAGAAGTACACTGCGTTCACTACTCTCTCTCCCACCCCCAAGCTATTCAGCTATTATATTCACATATACTCACAGCACAAACTTGAAATTTTATCAGGGGGATCTGCTTATGTGAAGAACTGTAATACTTTTGTTGCAAATGCAGAGAAAGAAAATGAAGATTGGATCATTCAACAAACATTTATTAAGTGCTTAATTTGTGCCAGGCACTGTGGGAGATTGATTAATCTGGACAGGTTACCGAAAGCAGGCAGTGTAGATTAATGTAGCACTTGCCCAGTAGACTGGGAAAGAATCTGGAATTTTCAAAATTATGAGTCTGAGCTGAAGAGATGTGAGGTGGGGAGGAACAAAACGAGTGTTTTGCTTCCTAGATTTAGTGCCAGAAGGAACCTTAGACACCACATAATCCAACCTCTTCATTTATTTGATTTTATCTATCTATCTATCTATCTATCTATCTATCTATCTATCTATCTATCTGGAGTATTTTTAGACTGGGTCTCCCCGCCTGCCTATAATTTGCCTGCCTGATGATTGCTTTATTTCTAACTGGGGCTTGTTTACCCCTCTTTAGGCAACCCATTCCATCCCCTGCAAATCTTCCATATGACACTGGAATCTGACTTAGTGAAGACACCTGATGGATTTAGCCCACTATAGCTCAGAATGCCATAGTTCAGGAGATCTACCACATTTAACCTTCCCTGGTAGTAGAAATTACAGGTATGAACTACCACGACCGACAACCTTTCCATTAAAAAAATACAGATAAGGATACATAAGCCCAGAGTATTAAATGTCAAACTTGGGATTCACATCTACATTTTGAACTTCCCCAAAGAATATTTTTTTTTCTACTACAATAGGTAAGTCCTGAGGAGAAATATAAAGGGGGATCATAACCTATGAACATGTAGCTGTACAAATCTTGTGAGCTTATGATAAATTTAAAGCAGGGTCAGAAGCACTTGCCCAGTAGACTGGGAAAGAATCTGGAATTTTCAAAATTATGAGTCTGAGCTGAAGAGATGTGAGGTGGGGAGGAACAAAACGAGTGTTTTGCTGTCAAGGGAACTTGCTAGGAGATTGGCAGGAGGAAAATCTGTTTAATGGCCTACCCTATGGAGAGAGGCCAATCTGACCCTATATTTGGAAGTTTTGTGGTATCATGGGGGAAAAAGCACTGGATTTAAAGTCAGAGGATGTAGGTTCAAATATCTGCTCTTCCAGTTACTGCCTGTGTGATCCTGGGCAGCTAACTCTAAAGACCAATTTAAATCTTAGAACAAAATGAGTTTAGATACTATGCTCCAAATGAGTGACTTGAGAATAAAATAAAGTGATAAAGAAGAAGTTATTTCCTTTTAAAATATGCTTTCTAGTCATCCTACCTAGGAGATTTTTTTTTTGGCAAGGCAATCGGGGTTAAGCAACTTGTCCAGGGTCACAAAGCTAGTAAGTGTCAAATATTTGAGGTCACATTTGAACTCAGGTCCTCCTGACTCCAGGATTGGTTCCCGATTCACTATGCCACCTAGCTGCCCAAGAAGACTATTTTTAAAAGAAATTTCTTTTCACAATAACTTAAAAAATCCAACCACAGCCAGCCAGCATTAGTTTTTGTTTGCTTTTTAAAAAATCGTATTATACCAGTATAACCTGTTTGCAAAGTTCTATTTCCTTATGTCTGAACTCAGATACTGGAAAGGTATCATTGCCTCCTGCTTCTTCTTCTCCCTGATACAGTGACACTATCTCAAAATGGCCTACAGGAGAGAGATTGAAGAGGTTCTTAACCTAAGGCCCACATATTGCCCCAAGAGCTTAGTAGATAGATTTCAAGGGAGATTTGTGCTCTTGTAAGAAGAAAAAAATTATCTCCATATTTTCACTAACCTCTATCTGAAATTTGTCCTTTCCTTCAAATGTGATTTTAAAAACATTTTTTTTTCAGATAGGGTCTAGAAGGGATGGGGAAGCTGCGGCCTTGAGGACACATGTGACCCTCTAGGTCCTCAAGTGTGGCCCTTTGATTGAATCCAAATTTCACAGAACAAATCCCCTTAATAAAAGAATTTGTTCTGTAAAACTTGGACTCACTCAAAAGGCCATACCCGAAGACCTAGAAGGCCACATGTGGCCTTGAGGCCACAGCTTCCCCACCCCTGGATAGGCTATGCCAGACGGCCAAAGCAGTTCATGAAACAAAAATAGTTAATAACCTCTGCTTTAGAGGGAAAATAATCTAATACAACCAGTGAAGGGAATGTTAAAAAGACAAAGGATGGATATATACCCATGCACCTTTCCCAGTGTAAACACTTTTAAGTATTTAATGGAAGGAGGCCAATGAGTTTTTAAATAGTCTTATTGTTTCTGAAGACTTACGCAACCAAAGTGGATTATTGTTTTGACTTTCTGCTGAATAAAATTTATTATACTAAAGATAGCTCAGTGGGCAGAGGAAAAGCATACAGGAGATATGCCCAGGAATTCTTTGTTTAACAATCATGACACAGATCGGATCCATCCAGAGAGGCACCTTCTAAAATGATAACCAAAACCTAAGCATTTTAGTAGGATAATAAAGAGAGCGAAAATGTGGGAGGGTGAAGTAGAAGGACAGAAAGTTAATAAAGTGGAAGTTCAAATTAGTGGTGTATAATACAATGCATATACTTTCATCTATGAAAAACAGTGGAGCACTTGCCTCTTCTATGCCTATTCAAACCTGGTATCTTTCTTCAAGGTGGGCTCACAGAAGACTTAAGTACCACCCACCTATAGATCTGGGTGAAGTGGGCAGGACAGAGGAGACCTGGAATCCAGAAGTCTCTTGTTTCTAGACATACTTCCACCTACTCTCTGGGGCAAAGCGTTGGTACATTTCAAGTGTTAGGAGCAAGAAGTAGGTATTCTGCTGTAATGTGGAGTCCTTTGAGCTAAGTACCCTCATCAAACCAATTTCAAAAGCAGAGACTACATCACATCCTAGAGAGTTGCTGAGGTAGAAAAGAAGGTAACGAGATTAGGGGAACTGCAGTAGAAACATCTTCTAGTAATTCCTACCTCTTCTTCTATTTTAAAGTCCTTTTAAAGAGTTTGAGATAAGTGTCTTAGAACATCATATCCCTTCTTCAAGTATTAAAGAATTTCCAAAAGTCTTTAATAAACTGCACTCTTAACCCTTCTCCCAGATTATTCAGACTGAGGCCATCCAATGGGACTCTTCCCTCTTCCTTCACTCCTCCTAACTTCATTATTGCAATATGGCGGAGCAGAGGCAGTGACCCAGGTGATCTCTCCCAACATTCCCCTCTAAACAACTTCAGAATAATGCCTTAAATAGAATTCTTGAGTGGCACAGCCAGCAAAAAGTCAGGCTGAGACTTTGTTTTCAGTCTAAGACGACCTAGGAGGTTAGCAGGAGAAGTCTATGACATCAGGGTCGGGCCTGGTCTGGAGCTCAGGAAGTGGCAGTTCCAGCTGTGGTCCTCAGAGGTGACGGTAACACCTGTACCAGCTTTGGAGTTATCAGCCCAGAGATGGTGAAGGGATTGGAAAATTGGTCAGAAAGAGATTAGAGGGGACTCTTTGGTAGCACTGGGTGCAGGACCTGGTGCTGTTTGGCAATTTTCTACTGTCCATAAGCAGCTCTGGGGTGCAGTTCCAGGGTACGGTCAGTCACAAAGGAACAGGGGAATTAGTCACAGTTCCAAAGCACGACGAGAGCATTAGCGCTTGTGGCTGTGGGAAAGCAAGATCCCATTCTGGGTAAATACCAGAGCACAGAGCAGTAGAACAGCGACTACGCCTCTTTTTGGATCACCTCACCTTGGAAGTGTCAAAAATTTGCAGACCCCTAGAACTAGTTCTGAAAACAGCAACATGAAAAAGCCTGAAGCTTGGGACAGGGCATCCCCACCCCTAGGTGAGCAGAGTCAAAGTGTAACATAAAGTTCAAAGTCGAGAAAACTTAAGACTGAAATACAGAATTGGCCAAGTGGTAAAAGAGGTTTGGAATATGATATTCTGGAAGGCAAAGGAGCTAGGATTACAATCAAGAATAACCTACCCAGCAAAACTGAGTATAATAAGTTTTGGGGAAAAATTTAATGAAGTAGAGAACTTCTATGCATTCCCGATAAAAAGACCAGAACTGAATATAAAATTTGACTTTCAAATACAAGACTCAAGAGAAACATGAAAAGTTAAACATGGAAGAAAAATCATAAGATACTCAATAAGGTTAAAATGTTTGTATTCCTATATGGATAGATGATATATATGTAACTACTAAGAACTTTATCATTACTAGGGCAATTAGAAAGAATCTAAATAATCAGAGGGCACTGAGTGAGAATCAGTTATGTTTAGATGATCTAAAAAAAATGAAGGGACATGAAAGACAGATGCACAAGGAGGAGGAAGAAGAATGGGGAAAATTTCTCAAATAAAAGATGTAAGGAAGAGATTTTACAGTGGAAGGGAAAATGGGGGTGGGAGATAGCAGGCAACCCTTGAACCTCACTTTCATCAGAATTAGTTCAAAGAGAGAATACACACACACCAACAATCTATCCTACCCAACAGAGAAGGAAAAGGGGAAGGGAATAAGAGAACTTGTGAGGGGGGTGTGTGATAAAGGGAGAGTACATCAAGGAAGGGTCTGGTTAGAAGCAAAACAGACTTTTGAGGAGACAGAGGTAGAGAGAGACAGAGAGAGAGACAGAGACAGAGACAGGGAGAGACAGAGACAGAGAGACAGAAAGAGACAGAGAGAGACAGAGAGAAAGAAGGAAGGAGAGGGAGGGAGGGAGGGAGAGAGAGACAGAGAGAGAGAGAGGGAGAGAGGGAGGGAGGAGACAGAGAAAGAAGAAGAAGGAGGAGGAGGAGGAGGGAAAGGGCAAGGGAAAGGGGAAGGGGAAGGAGGGGAAGGAAGAGGAGGAGGAGGAGAAGATAGGATGGGGATAAATACAGTTAGTGAATGTGAATGGGATAAACTCACCCACAAAACAGAAACAGCGAGCAGAATGAATTATAAACCAAAATCCAACAATACATTGTTTACAAGATACACACTTGAAATAGACACACATGCAGAATTCAAATAAGGGGCTGGAGCAGAATCTATTGTTTCAGCTGAATCAAAACAGGCAAGGGTAGCAATTATGAACTCAGACAAGCAAAAGCAAAAACATGTTGTTTTTTAGTTGTTTTCAAGTGTGTATAACTCTTTGTGACTATATTTGAAGTTTTCTTGGTAAAGATATTAGATTGGCTTGCCATTTCCTTCTCCAACTAATTTTACAGACTAAGAACTGAGGCAAACATGGTTAAGTGGTGACTTGTCCAGGTCACATAGCTAGTAAGTGTCTGAGGCTAGATTTGAACTCAGAAAGTTGAGTCTTCCTGACTTCAGATCCAGTACTCTATTCACACGGTGCTACCCAGTTACCCCAAAAGCAAAAATATATCTAAATTTAGGAGATGAACAGGAAAACTGCATTTTAATAAAAGATATCACAGACAATGAAGTAATATAAAATTTTTTGCAGTAAGTTTCTCTGATAAATATCTGATTTCTCAAATATATTGAGAACAAAGTCAAATTTATAAAAAAAATAGTCATTTCTGAATTGACAAATGGTCAAAGGACATGAGCGGCAACGAGGTGGTACAGTGAAAAGAATGCAAGGCTTGGAGTCACGAAGACTCATCTTCCCAAGTTCAAATCTGGCCTCAGATACTTAATAGCTGTGTGTCTCAGGGCAAGTCACTTAACCCTGTTTATTTAAGTTTCCTCTTCTGTAAAATGAGGTGGAGAAGAAACGGCAAACCATTCCAGTATCTTTGTCAAGAAAACCCCAAAATAGGGTCACAAAGAATCAGACACAATGGAGACAACTGAACAACAACAACAAAAGAAATGAAAGACAGTATTCAGAAAAAGGAATCAGAGCTATCTATAGTCATATGAAAACACACTCTAAATTACTATTGACTAGAGAAATGCAAATTAAAACAAGTCTGAAGTACCACCTCACACTTATCACAAATGACAAATAATGGTGAGGATGTGGGAAAATAAGTACACTAATGAACTGGTGGTGGAATTGTAGACCAGTCAAATCATTCTGGAGAACAATTTGGAACTGTGCCCAAAAGGTTATAAAACTATGCTCCTGCAATACTACTACTAGGTTTTATCTCAAAGAGATCAAAGAAAGAGGAAAATGAATTACATGTAGGAAAAATTTATAGTAGCTCTTTTTATGGTGGCAAAGACTTCAAAATTGAGGGAATGTCCATCTGAACAAGTTGTGATATATGATTGTGATGCTATACTATTGTGCTATAAGAAATGATGAGGGAATGGTTTCAGAAAAAATCTGAGAAGACCTATATGAACTGATGCAGGGTGAAGGGAACAGAACCAGGAGATCACTGTTATAGTAATAACAATATTGTAATGATGATCAACTTTGAAAGACTTAATAGCTATTCTGCTCCATATAATAATCCAAGACATTTCTGAAGTGAAAAATGGTGAAAAATGCTAACTACCTGCAGAAAGAGAACTGATGAACTCTGAGAGCAAACTGAAGTATTATTTTCTCACTTTATTTTTCTTGCCTTTTTTTGTGACATGGCTAATATGGAAATATGTTCTACATGATTTCATATGTACAATTGATTTCATGTTGCTTGCCTTTTCAAGGAAGGTGGAATTACAGGGAGGGAGGGAATTTGGAACTCAAAATTTTAAAAAATGTTAAAAATAAACAAATAATTTTTTAAAACTTGATTATCATTGCCTATTTCCCCCATTTTTTCACCTGTGTTGGTCCATTCCGTTAACCCCATTACTTGTGATATGTCTCCTTACAACCCTTGATCTTCTTCAGGACTTTGCTTCAGCAGTCATCCCATTTCCAAATTCAAGTTTATCACCTTTCCCCTCTAGACCTGCCCTCTTGATTTCACTATTTCTTTCAATGGTAAAATTGGTCTCCCATGCTTGACACTCCTCTGTTATCTGTAATTCTTTCATCACATCACTTCTCATGATCCATTAATTACAAAATAGTATGAATTTTATTTACGATTTCACAAATTCAGTTTTTTCCTCTCTGTTACCACTGCTCCTCTCTGCTTTGGGGCCAAGTAGAACAAGTCTATTTCCTTGGAACAGTTCTCTATATACCCATAGCATTTAATAAGTACTTACTGAATTAAATTAAACCCTGTACCATGGGTTTGTGGCCATTACACTAAATTTCTGAAAGATCTATAGGGGTTATGAGTGAAAATAAACGGTACAAGGTGATTTGAGAATGAATACCATAGTGTCCTATAGAGAGAATGCCACTGATTAGATCTTTCCCAAAAAGTTCACTGGCACACTGATCTCACTTACTTCAGCTATCTGAAGTATTTTTCAGAAGTAGTTGTATGTTAAATTTATAATTAGGTTATCCAGTTTGGAAAATTACTATCTCCAGGGCTGGAAAGTAGATATTCTATGCCATAAACTATACAATCCCCACAATCTTTATATTAGTTTTTCCCTATATTTTTCTGATTAAGATTGAATTGGGGAGACTCCTTTTTTTCACATAGTCATTTCTTCTTTCTAGTCCTAATGAATAAGCAGAATTGGCATAAAAATTTACAGTGGAATATTCTGAAATTCAACTTTTATTTGACTGCTATCCTCAAACCAGGAAAACAGGGTTCTAGTAAGGAGTTAACTCCATCCATACAAATCTCATTAGTGATACAAGTTATCTAAAATGACACTATCCAGTGAACCTGCCCAAGGTTATTTTCAAGAATAGATAACAATAAATTTTCCACTGTCTAAAAAAAGTAGTCCATTTTATAAGAACATTTTATTCCCTTCATCTTTTGACTTTAAATAAACCATTTTTACATCTCTAAGAGCAGATCAACTGTCCTTACAAGACCACCTAGACCTTTTGAGTAAGTGAATTTAGTTCAAGTATAAAGCTAACTTGACACTAATATTTAATGTCATTAATGGTAACTCTGCCTAACTGCTAAAAATAGATTCATTTTCATTAATCCATTAAATAAAATAAAATGGAAAGTATGCAAAATGATCTATATAAAACCTGTCTCTTCAAAAACTGATATCTATGTTAATCCTTATAACTGAGATTTTTGAAGCGGTTTACATAAATTATCTCACTTAAAATTTTCAACAACGCTGGGAGATCCACTACAGTTTTCATCCGCATTTGACAGGTGAGGAGACAGACTCTCAGAATGGTTAAGTTATTTGCACAAGGTCTTACTGCTAGCAAGAGCAGAGGGGTGATTTGAACCCAGATTTTTCTAACACAAGTTCTGAAAGATAAATAAGACCATGGCTTAAGGCTATAAGAGTTCTTTCTTTTCATGAGACAGAAAGAAGTATAGTATTTTGAGAAAACTCATACTCATTTGAAATCACACAGTACTTATTTATTACAGCAAATGAACAATTGATTATGACTAAGATGTTAATCCAGAAATTGCCAATGTACTTTATTTTTTTAAATAATTAGAGTGATACATGATTCAATTTGACACAAAACATTAAAATCCAACAAACCTATAGTCTTCTGTAATGAAAGATGAATTATATATTTTACATGATCAGTTGATAATTTTCTACAATTTATAGGAGCATAAAACTAATGAGAATAAAATGAAAACACAACATAAATACCTTTTATTTGTGGCATATTTGGCAGCTAATTTCCAAAGCAAACTTTGCATGAAAAACCTTTAATTTTAATTTAAAAATTTTTGAACAAAAATGTCACAGTAAAATTTTTTATAAAGACTGTAACTCCTTGAACACAGGATTTTTTTCCCTTTTTTTTTTTTGTATCCCCGATACTTAACACAGAGCCTGGCACATAGTAGGTACTTAATAAAAACCCACTGACTAGGGGACTGACTTATTATAAAGCTGATAGTGGGCAGTAGGAGTATGTTATAAAGGTCCCTATTTCTTCTGAAGGCCCCACCATCCTTTCAGTCTTTCAGGTTATAGTCTTGCCATTATCCTTGACTTTCACACTCTCCCTCACCCTACATACTCAATCAGTTGCTAAATCTTGTTAGTTCTACCTCCATAGCACTAAATCTCATCAACATAGGAAGAGCAAGAGGATTAGACAGTGAATCTGTACAATTTTTTTTTGATTGTTATGTTTTGTCCAGGACTGTGATTTCATTGGTGTAGAAACTCTTATCAATAGAGTTATCACTTATTCTACAACTCTGTCTGTCTCTCTCTGTCTCTGTCTCTCTCTCCCTCTCTCTATCCTTTCTCTCACTCCTCGACCCTCTATTTCTTTTTCTCTTGTATTTGTCACAGATAGGATTTAAACCTAGCTGTTTCTAAATCCATTACCAGTTCTTTGATTTACCCCTAGCCCATTACCTCTCAGTAAATGGAGACTATTCATGAAACAGTGAATTTTTTTTCTCCAAGTAGAAATGGCTTAATACTCAAATATATTGTTAGTTTCCTCACTCTTACCTTTAAAGGAACACATTATGGAGTTAAGTGTCATGTAAACAGCTTAGAGGGGCAAAGAGCTAAAAGAAATATTTAGTAGATAACATGGTACACTGGAAAGACAACAATAAATGCTCCTAGGAGACTGAGATTTAAGTACTATTTCCATCATTAACTTGTCATGTAACCTTGGACAAGTCACTTATCCCTGAAGTCTCAGTTTCCTCATCTACAAAGTAGAGATAATACTTGTAAGGCATTATATCTAGAGTGTTGAATTTGGCAAAAGGAGGTCCTCCTGAGTTCAAATCCTGCTTCAAATATTTACTAGCTGTGTGACCAGGGTCTCTGGTCATGCTTAACTTCTCTGAGCTTGAGTTTCCTCAACTTAAAGTAAGGAAAATAATAATTTCAGGACCTACCTCCCAATGGTGCTGTGAGTCTTGAATGAAATAATGCTTGCAAGGTGCTCTGTACATTTTGAAGTGTTCTCTTTGAGTTGCATGTGTCCCCATGAGATCATTTCCTATTCCTAAATTGCTACTGCTTAGTCTTTCATGGTATCTTTCCCAATGTGTGCATTTGTTTAGACATTGCCATTACTGACATTAGTTACTCGAGGCTTTTTCTTCTTAGAACCAACCCCTACTTAGCTACTCATAATATTAAACTCTGGCTGTTGGTTTCATTTTTTTGGTCTTTGATAGGGATAAGAAAGGACAGAAAGAATTAGAAAACAAAAGGGATTCAGACAAGGGATTAAATCTAAAAATCAAAACAGAGAAAGGGGTGAAGAGAATGACAAGAAGTTATTAAATATGAGGACAGGTCATGGGATATGAGTTCAAATTTCATATCTACCATTATGACCTAAATAACTTTGGAAAAGTCAATTAACTTCATTTTCTTTGTTCATTAAATTACAGGGTTAGGAGAGATGATCTTTAATGTCCTTTAGGCTCCAAATTGATGCCTAAATTAGACAAATGACTTAATCCTCTCCTGTATTTGGCAGCACCTGTCTTAACTCTACAGAGCCGCCATACTCTTACAGACCAAGCCAGCAAGGCTACTTAAAGGCCAAGGCAGACAGTGGACAGATCTTCTCCTAAGACCAAGAGCTGTACCCTGATTGTACCGCTGTGTAGAACCATCCATCTCCTGCCCCTGAGATCCAACTGCCTGGGGTAGTCTAAAGAGTGCTGCACTTGGGAATCTAGAGACCTGAGCTTGACAACCCCTTCAGACATACACTTACTACTTTTGTCACCATAGGAGCATCACTAAAGCATTCAAACTGTGCTTCTTTCTTCACTTTTAAATTCAGTAATAATAAATCATCATAAATACATGGTTGCACTGCCAACCTAATGAGATTGTCACGAACATTTTTTTTTGTAAAAATCAATTATTGTTATTATCATTATTATTGATACCAGGTTTTCCTCCTGTTTGTTGCCTCATTCCCAGATTGACCCAGGTCTTTGTTTATCTACCTGAACTCACCTCCTCCTTCATGTTCTACCCAGTATAACCTCTGAAGGCTGATGTAGACTCACCTACTCAGGTTCTAAATCAGAGGTTCCTAACCTAAGTCCCATAAACTATCTTTAAAAAAGCCTTTTTTTTTAAAATAACTATGTCAATATAATTGTTTTCCTTTGCAATCCTATCTGTTTTACTCTATGCATTTAAAAACATTATTCTGAGAAGGGGTCGATAGGCTTCCTCAGACTGCCAAAGGGATCCAAGACACAAAAAAAGCTCTAAACCTGCTCTAACTTTGCTCACATATTCCAGTTTGACCTGCGAGCTTGACCTCCAAACCTCAGTCTCACACCTGGGACTCACAATAACCATGTACCTTCTTTCTATATAAACCATCTCCAATAAGTGATCTCTATGCTGGTACATTGTTCTATCCCTCACACATTTCCTTTCCCCTAGCTTCCAATCTTGGACCCCTTTCAACCTGCCCTATACAACATTTGCCCATGTTTGGGCTGACAGCATCCTCAAAATATAGCTGAAATGAATCAGACTTGTCCTGGAGTCAGCTATTTTTAGTTCCTATTTTGCCTCAATAATCTGAATATTTTTCTGTGCGTATCTGAATAATCTCTCTGGAAAATGCCTTCAGTTTCAACTTCAGTTTGTTTGGATAGAGACTGCCGAAAATTTTAGAGAAGGTACTTTTGGACATAATGAAAACAGCTGGTAAGTAGTGGTGGGCATCATTTCAAGGGCTCCACATACCCTTTATTTTAAAAACTAACATTCTTATTAAGAATTTTAAATGCATACAAACCCTTCAATTTAATCATGACTCCTGTATTTAAAAACCTTGAAAGCTGTCATGTAAATAAACTTATTGGATATCTTCACATATCTTACACAAGTGCAGAAAGAATCAGTTCAAGGAAAATACTATGCCCTCTGGAATCTAATTCCTAACCATATCAGGAGAAAATCAGACACTGCAGCTTGAGTTCTGTGGTAAAAAAGGATTTAGAACAAACTCAGTTTACATGGATAAAACAGCTTACATGACTATACATCAGGGGTGGTATATGGCTCTCAATAACCTCTAGGCCAAAGAAAATGGACTGAAAATCCTCTTTATTCTTAGCTAATTTTTTCCCCACTCCTTTATGTGTGAAACTGAAGGCAGAAACTAACTTGGTAAAAAAAAGGATACTAAGGAAAAATTATATGGAACTTAAAAGTTTTGATTTTTTGGACTTTGGGTTTTATTTCCATGTTTGTTGTTTAGTTGTTTCAGACTTCTCTGACTCTCTGTGACCCTATTTGGGGTTTTCTTGGCAAAGATACTGGAATGATTTGCCATTTCCTTCTTCAGCTCATTTAATAGATGAGGAAACTGAGACAAATAGGGTTAAGTGACTTGCCCAGGGTCACACAACTAGTAAGAGTCTGAGGCCAGATTTGAACTCATGAAAATCAGTCTTCCTGACTCCAGGCCTGGCAATCTATCCACTGCATCATCTAGCTGCACAATTCTACGTTAAGTATCTTCAAAAACAGACAAAAAATAACCACCACTCTGATCTTTTCTTCTTTTTACATTCTATAACTAGAAAGCAATGCAGACCCATAGAAAGGAAAAGAAGAAAAATCTAGTCCATTTATCTCTCTTTCAAAAAAATCTTTTTAGTAGCGTACCCCCTCCTCTGTATTCACATTCTCAACAGGGAACTCACTCAGATTGGGGTCATTCTTTACCTCTCTGTAGGGTTCTACAGGGTAACCCTGAAAGTCTGCTCATGAGTCATCAATAGTATGCTTCCCAATGACTAACAGCCTCAATCAGATTTTAGCCAAAGGACATTTACTAAGTAGGCATAGTAATAAAACTGTTGGTATAAATACTCTCCCCAAATCACAGGGGCATTCTTCCCTTGCACATAGGTCCTTAAGACAAATAAGCTCAAACTTCTATCAAAATGGCAATGAAGCTTAGAGTCTAACAGGGAAAGATAATACACACAGGGAAGAGGTGACAAAGTAAGTGGGCAAAGCATGAAGAAGCTGAGGGTGTAAAATGGTGAGACGGCATAGATAGGTGGATGGACCAAACTGAAGTATGGTCTACTGCCTAAACAGAGTGGGCTATGTGGGCTAGTTGGACATTTGTACTGGTTCACAATGAATGTTCACCAACAAAATCAACCATATGGATTCCTTCTGAAATCAGAATGTTTAATTTTCTAAACCAAGTTATATTCATTCTATTAATTAACACAAAAAACAACGAGTCCCCATTGTATATTGTAGAATAACTGACAGGGAGAATCACATGGCAAAATTTCTAAAACATCTATGCAATATCAAAGAAGACTCCTCAGATCCTGAACACTTATCCAATTCTTGTTACAGAGAATGCATTCACATAATTGTCTCTTTCATAAGATGTGTGCTTTTATTGGGTTATTTTAAAATGTATTTGTTCCCATAGCTTATACAGGCACCAGGAAGCATTCCTCATACTAACAAGACCCAGAGGCACTGGAAAGGATAGGAGAGGTCACATAGTTGAATGTGCACTGAGTCCCAAGAGCTTATGTCTAATTTTATTTTAGTGAATGCCTCAAACTTCTTATTTGAGGAGTCTAAGCAGGTGAAATGCAGCCGGGCAAAAGAAGCTGTGAAAATCTAAATTCTTTAATTAAAGTCCCTGTCCCTTTAAGTCAGGAAAGCTTATCCTCTCCACATGTACTGACCATAACCTAAAAACTCTAGTAAGCAGTCCTAAAAATTGTTCCAATCTTTGTGTCTGCAATCAATTATTTTCTTTCTTGAAGGGCCAAGTTAGCCCTGCCATATTCTGAAAGGCCAGGAAGCTATAAGCAAGTTTCAGGAAGAGACAAGAGAGAATTTGAAAGACTTGTCAGATGATCATCAGGATAGCATCCTCATTAGAAGACCAAAAAAAAAATGGCTCCAGGAGAAATGAAAATTCATTCCTATTCACTCTTGCAATATAAAGGTTACTATGCTGGGAGGCTTTTCAAAAGTTACTCTCTAAGTTATGCTCTATTTTTAAGATAAACAGGTCAAAAAAAGCTAGTCAGGGAAACTAAGGATGTGCCTTTTGACCATGAGGAAGGTTTAATTTTCTCTTTGGAAAGCATTTAAGCTACTTGGACACTGTACACTTTGGATATGTTTATAAAAAAAATTGTTTGACTGCCTCAATATGACTCAATGGTAAAAGGGATATAGATACTGCCATTGTCATCTACTTTTATAAGCAGGTTAGGAGATAAGCTCTCCCCCCTGGTACAAATATTTTTCTACTTTCTTCCTCTGTAAAACAGCCTCACAAAACATGAGTACTTTTGTGAATTGTCAAAGAACTGGGAAAAAAAAAAGGAAAAGCCTATGGATGGGGAAAAGGGCAAACAAAAGGTGGTATGTGAATGCAATGGAAATCTATTATTGTGCTGCATGAAACAACAAACATGACGAATACAGAGAAAACATAGATTTACGTGAATTAATGCAAAGTTATGTAAGCAGAGTCAAGAAAACAATACACATCATGACTACATTAATATAAATGAAAAGAACCACAGAGCATCTGAAGATGAATGAAGATGAAGCTTATCCCTAATTAAGAAATATGAGTCCATACCTCACTGAACTCCTTTGTAAAGGTGAGAGGGTCAATGGGTGTGGAGCACTGAATACAATGCTAGATTTCTTTTTAAATATAGATACCATTTTCCTGATTTATTCTCTTTTTTTTCCTCTATAAAAAAAGAAGGCATAGCAAGCTCTCTAAGATGGAGTAAAGAGAAGGATTCAGGGGAAAATCTAGGTGATGTAAAAAACAGAGTTATAAAGAAATTAATCGGCGCACTACCTACTCTGGTTTTAATGCTTGTGAGAGATGATCTCTCAGAAGTGAAGCCTCCTCAAAAGGTTAACAGTTCTTGTTAATAGTTCTCAGAAAGGGCAGTAATTAGGAGATCACTGGTCATTTGGAGAGAGATAAGGTCAGAAGCCAGATAGTAAGAAGAGTGGGAGGAGAGAAACTAGAGGCACCTGTTGTAGATGGACTTCTCAAGGAATTTAATTGTATCGGTGAAACACACTCCCTTCTGACCTTATCAAAACCCCCTACTCAGACCCTGTTTTTAAGCACAGTAGCAGAAAGAATAGAATAGCCCTACCCCCAACCTAAAATCCTTGCAACACTTCTGCCTTTTCTTGTCTCCTGGCAAACTTGTGTAACTCTGTTGCTGGGGGAGATTTCCGTGAATAGATTGTCCCCCCTGAAGCCCAGCCAATGGGAAAAGGGGAAGGTGGTTAAGGAGGAGGAACTTGAGTTAGCCTATAAATAAGCCTGACTTTCTGTACGTACTTGTCCTCCCTGGCCCTCCCTGGCCCTCCCTGGCGGGAGCCATTAGGGCGACCAGGGGCGGTACCCTTTCTCATGAGAAAGCAATAAACTCCTTTCTGCTTTCAAGGTACCTAAGTCTTTGTTTTGAATTTGAATAGTGGTCTCTGTCCCACACATGATAAATTGAACAAAATATTTTGCAATATGTACAATGAGAAGTGAATGATTTTTAAAGTTATTCATTCTGATAATGAGTACTTAAATGTATTTTTCTTTCAATAAAAATGAGAATTACTTTACACATCTTAAAACACAATTATATTGCTAATTTTCATGGGAAATAATTCTTATTCTGATCTTGGAACTCTATTACTATTGCAGGGTACAAAAAAGGTACATGGGAAAAATACACAAGTGTTTAAAAGAATGACCCTTAGCTTTGCCAGTAATTACCTGTGCGGCTTTGGGCAAGTCATTTCCAAAGTTTCTGGGCTTTAGTACTGTATTCTTATTTTTAAAATTAAGGGGTTGGTCTAGAACTTTCTGATAATCTAGGAATGTACGAAAACCAAGTATGTTTTAAAGCCTTGGATTTAATCTTGTGTCTCAGATGTGCTAAATGTCCTTTGGGAAAAGAGGAAGAGTTTCAGGGCAAGGTGATAGTAGGGTTAGTTGGATTTAGTACTATGTGAATCACTGGGCTCAAAGAACAGCTAAGTTATGCAGTGGATAGAGTGCTGGACTTGGAAAACTTAAGTACATACACAGCCTCAGAAACTTACTAACTCTGTGACACTGGAAAACTCATTTAACCTCTACTTGCTTCAGTTTTCTTATCTGTAAAATGGGGATAATGATAGCACCTATGTCTCAGGGTTGTTGTAAGGATCAAATAATATTAATATCTGTAAAGTATTTTGAAAACCTTACAGCAAGATATAAATACCAGTTATTGTTGTCATTTTAGTGTCTCCCTGTAGGGGGATTCTATTGGAGTCAGCAAAGCCCTGTCTTTGGACAAGCTCTGTTCAATATCATTATCAATGTTTTGGATGAAGTCTTAAACAATAAAATTTAAAGATGACATGAAACTTGGAGGACTGGCTCATATGTTCATTGATAGGCTAGGATGGCTGCCCACATCTAAAGATGAAATTTAATTAGAGATAAATGTAAAGTATTTTACTTGAGTTTAAAAAAATCAATTGCTAAAACACCAAAGGACAGATGTGACAGGCAATGGAATGTAAGCTCAAGAGGAGTGAACAATGTGACATGGTCACCATAAAAGCTAGGATGATCTCAAGGGAGGCAAAGCCATCAGGCCACATCTGAAGAATTGTGCCTAATTTTAGGGCATCACATTTTAGCAAAGACTCTCACAGCACAAAGAAGGGAGTAAGTAGGATGTTGAACAAACATATTATTGTTAGTTTAAGGAAGTAGTGATGTTCAGCAAAGAAAAAAAGAAAAATAAGAAGGTTGGGCTAGATGGACTCGGGGGTCCCTTCCAGCTTTATTTATGTAATCCTGCTAAAATGCAAAGGGGGGGGACACGTGATAGTCATCTTCAAGTACTGGAAGGGCTAACATGTAGAAGAAGGATTATACATGCTTTGGTTGGCCTTAGAGCTTAGAAGTAGGAATAATGAGTGGAAATAAGAGAGGCAATCTGGACTCAAATAGAGAAAAGAAAAATCCTTAATAATTGGCATTGTTAACAAATGGAATGGACAGCCTTGGGAGAAAATTAGTTCCCCCTCCCTTAGAGGTCTTCTGGGAAAAGCTAGATGATCTGCTGCTGGATTTGTTATTCAGGGGATCCCCCCTGCTTCAGATGTATGGATTGGACTAGTTAACATGTGAGGTCCCTTCCAAATCTGAAATTCTGTGATTATAAATGGGACTGTAAAGTGTATTATATCAAAAGTACTGTATATATCTACTTGATTTGTTTCATGATGTCATCTCCCTCCTCCATGTGACTTCTGTGGATACTGGAATTTTAATTGTTTAAAAAGAATGAGTAGGTCTATCTTCATTGTAACTCAAGTGAAGCCAGGAGTGAAATGAACAACTTGAATACTTATTTTTGATCATGATTCTGTCACACTGGAAATCAGCTCCTCAGGCAGCAGTAATGGAGAAAAAATTGTGCCTCCATGATGGCAATTACTTGAGTAAAGACTTAGATATATTTTATTTTTGACTGACTAAACCAGACTTTGAGTATAAAAAATCTAATTTCATTAGAATAAGGGCTTTTAATAAATTTAATTACAGTTCCTTGAAGCCTTAAGTGGAGGATAACATAATTGAGGTATGTTTCTGCTTTCTGAGGGGCATCACCCTAAATGCCTGAACATAATATAAGTGCTTTAACATGTGTTCAATTACAATGATAAATGTGATGTTTGCCATTAAACTAAATACATTCAAAGCTGTAAAAAGAATCCATCAATTTTCCTAAATACCTACAAAAGCAAAGTAAAATGAATAACAGAAGCACAGAATCTCAGAGTTGGACAAGATCACAGAAGCCACCAAGTCCAACACATACATGAACAGGAATCCCAGCCACAACAAACCCAACCAGCACACATCCAGCATTCCCTTAAAGAATCTGAGGAAAGGAGAAGTCAGTAAGAAGATGGGAATGATCCTCATCCTCCACATATTACCCCTGCCCCACTATTAGTGGCTTTGGCTCATGGCTCCATGGTAGGAAGCAGACAGGAGTACTGAGGGTATTCATTAAAATTAAAGTACATAGAAAGATCAAAAATGAATAACTGGTATTGAATATTGCTATGCTACATTCTAAGGGAGCATATTCACTTTTGAGTAGCTCTTATTGTTTGGGCTGACTCCACACCCGCTACCCACTGTTTCCAATTCTGAAGCATTTCTCCAAACAACGAAACTAGAAACCAAATTTTCTATCTGACCTGGAAAAGTTAAGTTAACTGAGGCACGAATGCGGAGGGGGGATTTTGGGGATAGGGGGTGGTGCTGAATTGTACGAATAATTTCATTAATTCTTCAATTTCTCTTTGTAGAAATAAATTTATTATGCCCTAATGTAGTTCATCCCATTCATTCATTCGTTCGACATGTTTTTTGAGTACCTACTCTGTATAAAGCATTACGCCTTTACACAAGTTAGGTATACACATTTTCTTTGACATTATACCATGTATTACGGGGATAAAATACATATAAAATACCAAAAAAACCCTAATTCCGAATTCCAGGAACTTCTAGTTTAGTGAGAGGTAGACATAAGCGAATGTCCCAAATAAAAGACTTATTATAAAAAAGTCAGTGCTGTTTTAAACTTTAATAGCTATTTAAGTTGAAAACTTCACTAGGACTTTCGGAACACCCTGTATAAATATTATATTCATGACATAGGGAATAAACGTTATAAAATTCAGAGGAAGCTAAGATCACTTTTAGTCATATTATTGTTACCAGTTACTCATTTTCAATAGTTTAATGTATTTTAATTGTAATGAATACCCTCAATACTCCTGTCTCTTCCTACAATGGAGCCCTGAGCTAAGGCCACTATTGGGGGGGCGGTGAGGGTGAGGACCACTCCCATCCCCATACTGACTTCTCAGAACATCCTTACACCATAAGTCAGAGGAGGGAGTCACTGCTCAATTCTCACACTAGAAGGCCCTGCACTAGGACCTTTACCAGCACTGGGCTGCCTTTCAAACATACCCTCTTCCATCTTCTGCTCCCACAGGGCCTTCTTCAGTACAAGCAAGACATCCAGACCTCATGACTGGGATTCTATACCTACCCCTGCTTCTACTTACTGTAAGGTGGGTCTCCTTGTGTCTAACAGGACAATTCTTCATCTTCTAGGAGATTAAAACTCAAGGGTTGGTCCTCAATCAGTCTAATGTCATGCCTCCCTCAACGAACTTCTCTCCAATCACTGATATTCTGCCTGGAATTGTTTCTCAATTGTTACCTTAACTGCCTCCTCCAACCACTTACATACTCACATAATCCCAGTGACACTGATCCCTGGATGATTGTTTGTTTGTTTTTGTCAGGCAATAGGGTTAAGTGACTTGCCCAGGGTCACACAGCTAGTAAGTGTTATATGTCTAAGATTTGATTTGAATTCAGGTCCTTCTGACTTCCAGGGCCAGTGCTCTATCCATCTAGCTGCTCCCCTGGATGATGTTAAAATCTTGATATATCACCCCCCTTGACCTGATTCTCTCTCAGGCCTATATACTTCAACCCAACACACTCCACCTACTTCAAACCAATATCCTACTGTCCAGATCTGTCAATGGATCCAGATTCACTCCATCCTCTGGAATGCCTACTCCATAATTAACGTATTTTCATCTTAAACCTCTTTCTTTCTCACTCTCTTCCATCTTCTAGTCCACACTGAGACATGGCTAACTTTCAATGATACTACTTTCCTTGATTATCCTTTCCAGTGCCAGTTAAAATTTCTCTCATCCTCTGGTTGTGATGGGCAAATCAGAATATTCCTTTGCTTTTTACCCCCACTTCCAGACGGTCTCCTGACCAACTTTACTAAAGAAATTCTTCACTGATGTTCATGATATGCTAATTTACCACCCATTTTAGATCCAGGTGGCTATAATCTCTCAACCCCTAGGATTATCCTCCCTCCTTCCTCCCTAAATTCAGTTCCTGGCTCTCAATATTCCCTATGCCCCCCGACTCCAGCCCTCATGATAGGTCGCTTATAGATCAATACCCCCACAAATGCCCTTCCTTCCCAGTTCCTCAATATGTTCAATTCCCATGAGCTGCCCCTCTACTACACGCAGAAATGGTCACACCTTTAATCCTTCCATAACCCTTGTGTTCCACTTTCATGATCATAAACTCTGAAATTCTTTTATTTAATTGTATCTATTATTATTCCATCATTCCCTATGCCTTACAATGCCTAATCCTATATTTTTCTTCATTGTAACCTCCATTCCCCCCATGTTTCAGTTATTTTTTCCCCTAAGTTATCTCCTCAACACCAGCTGCTCTCCTCCCATTCTCATATCCACTCTTTGGTGAACCAACTCAACTCTCCATTATTATCCATCCTCAATTCCTTTGCCTCTTTGTCCTATAGCCAATCATGCCTTGCTAAGCCCAACCCTGAATTACTCCTACCATTTGTCACCTTTACTTCAAATCATCTGTTGTTGATTGACAGGGAGGGAAATCATGAAGCCATGTTAAGTAGGCCCATTACAAATCCACATTATCTATTCTCAACTGGGCCCTCATAACACCTAGGCAAATATTCTATTGTTAATTAATTTGTTATTCCACTCTCCATGGCAACTATTCCAAATACTTTCATCTCTCTTTAAGCTTTCCATAGCACCTCCTCACCCCACATTCTTGCCTTGAACTTCACTCAAAAAAAATATAAAACTGAGACCACTTGATAAAATCTCTCTTTTCTCTCTCCTCTTCCTCACCTTCTCCCACTATCTCCTCCTTCATCCCGGTCTCAAATGCTGAGTTGGCCATTTTCCTTGCCAAGATAAAACTGTCTACATGTGCCCTTGAGGCTGACTCATCCAAGGTAAAACAAGTAGTAAAAATCAGAAGCGAGACTTGAACCCAAGAACTTTTGGCACCAGAACAAATGTTCTCTATTCTATTCCACCACCTGGCCATGTATGTGTTCTCGTGGACATTATACTCTAGCAGATGGATATGACAGTTGTTTTTTTAACCAAGTTCCCATTCCAGGAAGTCTAGTATCTAATTACAGAAATTAAAGTGACACCAATGATATATTAGGCTAACTTTGAAAAATGAAGTCATGCTTAGTAATCCCTTTAATAGGGCACCCGTGGGGCATGTTTAAATTGTCTTTTTCCATTGACCACATCAATACTCTGGGTCCTGCTTCTAGTCAAATCTTCTCATATGTTGACCGTGGCCAGAAGCATGCCCCAAAGCACCTACCTGGTCAGCTGGAAATAGGAAAAGCAACTCTGAGTCTGTTCCATGAGATGATCCTTGATAGTTTATCAAACTAAACAGTTTCTTTGAGTTACATAGGGAACCTTGTCATTGACCAAGAAAAGATTGGCTTTGACCTCTGGTAGTTCTTAACTCTGAACGGTTAGAAGATGAGTTCAATTCAAGATAATCCAGGAAAACCTTTGTGAAATGTCACCCTTGTCCTTCTACTGGAAGGCAGCAGGGATGTGGAGAGGACTTTCCTCTCCTTCCCATCAGCTATGGTTTCTAGCCATGCAGTAACAAACTGCACATGTAGCAGTTAATAAGTTTGTTAGCATGAGTGAGTCCAGGCAAGAACAGGCTCTCTAGTAGAGAAGCACACTTTCCACATATACACAAACACAGACAGGCAGTAACTTTAGGCATATAACAGCTGCAGGAAACACGGACCCTGGCAGGAAAGAAGAGAAGTAACTGGGGAGTTAAGGGACAACTAGCTATGGCATTGAAGTGCCATCTACGAGGATTCCATGTGGGGAATGGTTACTAAGGCCCTGCAGTATTGAAGGTATGCATGATTTTCCTTGGCCACAAGTATTCTCTACATATGAGCCTCCCTACCATTGTTCTCCAGGTTTGTGCTCATTCTTCCCATGGAGGCTGTGTATATTTGTGGAAGGATGCACCCCAAGTTAATGAGGGGGGAGTGAACATATTTTGTAGCTACTATTCTTACTTGAGCTAATTATCTATGGCTGACTATTAATGGGAATAATTGTGAATTCTAGCTTTAGAAGGGTGGTCCCAAAGTAGAACCTGAGATGGTAGTCACCCTCATAAAACTGTGACAATGTGCTTCATAAATGTGACACAAAATAACTCATGACAAGTACATTAGAGTTATAAGCAAAGTGTTTTGTGTTTTTGATTGTGTCACATTGGGTCTTGGAGCTAACTTTTACCTCACCTGATCATTTATTAATTCTCTTGTTTGGTGGAAATCTAAATAACCCATCATTTCAGTATGTACTCAAAGGTATTTCCAATGATGCTATATAACAGGATTATGGATTGGAATCCAAACTGTGTAAATAGTGAAATACGGGGTAGTTATCTTATTACTTGGGGGAAAGCCTGGTTTTAGATTTTTAAAAATAGTTTTGGAGCTAATAAAAGGCATAATTTATTTTATTTCAGCATTCATCGTTTCCTCTGATTTGTGGGATTAAGAGTCGCTGAATCAGAAAAAGTTGATCAACCAATAATAATTGTGTAAGAGAGCACTGAAAACAATTCTAGTGTGAC
The DNA here is from genome assembly GCF_900497805.2 of Vombatus ursinus. Taxonomy (NCBI): domain Eukaryota; kingdom Metazoa; phylum Chordata; class Mammalia; order Diprotodontia; family Vombatidae; genus Vombatus; species Vombatus ursinus. The sequence continues at coordinate 17,028,654 of NW_020954619.1, forward strand.
TAGATATATTGCCTTGACTTGGGAAGTGACTTTTGTTTCTAAATAGGGAAAGATAAATGGTTTCCAGTTTTGGTCATTCTTGTCTTAGGTTTCAATTTGATTAAATAAGCATTTATTAAGTGCCTATTCTATGTTAGGCATTATGAGGCACAGGATTTGGGGAAGCACAGAAAGTAAATTTCAAAGATTAGTGAAAAATTCTGTTTGGGGAATTATACTTTGCTTTCCTGATATTCATTCTCTTTTTCTACTGGATGAGGCATTCTTATCCAACTCTGGTCATAAATTGTCAGTGAGAGCTGCTAAACAGCTGCTACATTCCACCCCCAGGATGGTATTTCTGAGATTCCTTTGGGATGAAAATTTCTACTTTTATTATTTCTATTTTTAGTATAAACACTATTATCACAAGTAAATCGCTAGGCATCTAAGCAGAGTTTAAATGAACCCTGTGTAAATGAACAGATATATTTGAAAATTACAGGCCTATTTGCAACTTTAAATACATAACAATTATTGTTTCAATACTCAAACAAAACCACACACTGAGATTTGAAGAAATCACATGTTAAGATAAAATCTGCAATGCAAAGATAAATCATGTATATTCATAGTCAAGGAAATTCCTGTCTTCTGCACCCTATATCAAAATATAGTTTTATTAAGGTTTTAGGGAAAGGTCACCACTGTAATATTAAAATCTATCTGAGAATGCTGAAATCCCTTATGAGCCTAGCACATTAGTTCAAGACAACATTTATTAAAGTTTTGGCATGACTCAATATTAACTTGCTCGAAATATTACAAGCATTTTCAAAAGTTGATAAGCACTGGAATTGAGAACTGCAGCTCATATTTCTAAAACAAGGGAAAACTAGCTATCAGTTAATAGAGATCAACTTCAAAGACACTGTAACACTGTGAGGCAGTGCATCTACCAATTTTAGCTTTTGTTGAAACTGTCATCTGGTAATGGACTCAAGACAGATAAATGGCCTGGGATGTGGTACTGTGTTGAAGCACTGAATTCATACTTTGCAAATTGTTAATTAATATCAACATCAAATTCAGAAGAAAATACAGTAACTCTATTTAGTTTCATAATCCACACTGTCACGTAATACTTTCACCTGTAGAGCAGGTGAAGGCTAGGATTATCTTGACAGATGCCAGGTGGATTATGTTCTGTCTTCCTAGGTTTTCTTTTCACATTAAAGGAAAGGTTATGACATTTATCTGGACCTATTGGGAAGCAGGGACATATTATCTGGCAAAGAAGTGAAGGACAGTCAACACTCCCAAAGCAATGGCAATGATTTTTTTTTAAAATAATATTAAGAAATGAAAAAAAAACCTCTCCTTTTGATACTTTTTTTTTATTCCCAGTAAAATAACTACTTAAGCCAATGTTATAAAATGTTACCTGTCTCAAAAATCTACTAAAAATACATGTTGTGATCTGAGATATTTAATGAAATTGAATTCTCTTTCAAGGGCAAAGTTTTTCCAAATTATTTTTCTTCATCTGGCTGCCAAATCACAGCATGTATTTGCTCCAAATCTTAAAACATAGTTCATACTTCTTTTGTCAGAAATACATAAATGCTAACTTGCAAAGTTCAATTTACAGTAGTTATCATTCTTCTCAGGGAGAAAGAAAAACTGAAACACAGATGTACGTGTTTAAGCTGCAGCTTCCTTCCTTCTGTTTTTCTTATCAGGCTCAGTCACCTTATTTTCCTTACTGGTTCTTCCTATCTGCAAACCTAAACATTATCTTCCAACACTTTAATCCACAAGGGAGTGGGAGATGCTAGACATATCTTTCCTAATTGCCTCACTCACTCCCAGATTTCTATCCCTCTGCCTATACAAAATGTCATTGACCAATTAATTATTAGGGACTGGAGAAAAAGTATATGCTAATAAAGATATCACCATGAATTCTTGTTTTTATTATGTTTACAAAGCAAATAAAATACAATGTATTATGTAAGATTTTCCTCAGGAGAGAAAAGGAAGGAGGGCAGAAAGTGACTGGCTGTCTTGATCCCAAGGAGAAGACGTGCCTGGACACGTGCAAAAGTATCTAGTGTCCATTGCCCTTCTGGGGAGACTGTCAGTTTAACTCACTTAAAAATGGGATACTAAGATCAGGTTCACTTGCAAATACAGTTGCAGAACTAGAGAATAACAAGGTTGGAATCCCAGCTTTGCTGCCTAATTCCCGTGGGATTTTTGGACAAGTCATTTAAGCTCACTAAGCCTGTTTCCTGATTTCTAAAATGAGGGGACTGGATGATCTCTGAAGTCCTGCTGAGATGCAGCTCCAAATGTATGACCCTAGCTATGAGGAATATAGATCAGAGGGGGAAAGGCCAACTATTGTCCTTTTGATCTGTGCCACAAGACCCCCCATAGCATGGGTAACTTATTCATCAAATGCTAAACTAGTCTCAAAGATCTAGTTCATATAATCTGCTTCAGTGAACCAGTCCGACAAGATGGTTGTTAGGGCCCCTTCCAACTCTAAAATCCTGTAATGTTTCATGAAAACATTAGTATTCCTGCCCACCTCCCCTCATAATAGTTATCTCAGCTCTGCCATTAACTACTACATAACCTTGGTCAAGTCAGTTAATGTCTCTGGGATTTCTTTTCCACATTTGTAAAATGAGAGGAGTTTAATTAAATGATTTCTAGGTTCCTTCCAGCAATAAATGCATAATCCTATGATCCTATGGCATTGCTCTCATTAGCTAGTGGAAAAGTCCCTATGATTCACTAAGAATGAATAAATGGATGGATGAAAAATAGCATTTATTAAGTACTTGCTACCTACCAGGTTAATATGCTAAGTATTAGGGATACAATACAAGCAAGAGAGAGATTCCCTGCCTTCAGAGAACCTAAATTCTACTAGGGAAAGACAACACTACATAGGGAAGTGATAACCAAGGAGAGTTTTGAACAGAGAAGTCACGCTGATGATAACTAGAGTCCCAGGAAAATTGACTGATACATAATTTCTAGGATGAGTGTCAACAAGTCAAGTCAAGAAACCCTTATTAAGCTATTAAATGACACTATGTTCCAGGCACTGTGTTAAGTGCTGATGTGTTATTTGACTACTACTCTCTAAGCTAGAAAGGGAAAGAGGGGGTCAAGGTGGGGATGGAAGTGAATACAGTAAAATGGTATGAAGATGGCTGAAGAAAAAGAGTAGGCAAGGGAATCAAACGAAAATGGAAATGATCTCTGTGGGTTATATATTAACTTACGAAACCACAAATCAATATTATCTAGGTTGTATTATATTTTTGTTTATTTTGTTACATATTTCCCAATTATATTTTAATATGGTTTGGGTCGTACTCTGTAGTTTTACAGGCTGCAGGAGTTTGATACCTCTGGTATAGTGGGTGTAGATTTGGGCAAGATATGGTGAATGCTAAGTAATCAGAAGGCTAGAATGCCAGGGTGAGAGCTTGAATTCTAAATTGGAGGTAGGAGTAAGAATGCAGGAACATGACATGTAAATGACTGAAAAACAGTGTGATGAGTCTAGATTAGGGCCAGATATGGTGAATGCTCACCAATAGGAAGTTCTGGGTACTAGGGAGACAGTTTGAGTTCTGGATCGAGGTGGAGACCGGATTACAGGTTATAAGGTTATGTAGTTCAGCCCCTTGTCTCTAGTTCAGTTCCTAAAGTATTCAAGTATGATGCTTGTATTGTTTTTAGGTGGTGATATGCCCATAAAGTGGGCAGAAAGCTTGTTCAAAATTCTTCCTACTACAATTAAAGTCCATTTCCCTGTTGTTTAATGCATGGAGGACCTCAGCAACCAGTAAGGATCTGCCTACCAAAATCAATAAGCATTTTTTAAAAGTTACTTCTAATATTCTTATTCATTTCTGTGGCTATATTTAAAACTGGACCAATACAGTACTTCAAATGAAGAACCATGGAAAGTAATAACATACAGCAATAACAGAAAAAAACAACTCTGATATGCTTCAAAATTGGCAATTCCAATGGTGAACCCACCCTTACTTTCACTTTATGCAACACTGAGTTTCAGCTATTCTTATGTAACCAAAAGCCAATGTTGCTGGACTTCTGTAATGTATGCCAAGGAAGATCTAAATTGCCAAAGATGGCATAATCAGAAGGCAAGTAGCAATGCCAACTGCTAACTTTCATACTGATCTAAGTCTCTTCAACACTATTTAAGAGGCCCACCTGCATTAGAGAAAGTAAAATCATTTCTTCAGTTCAAATTTTCCAAGGAAATTAGACATTTTCTTTGGTTTTGCCTTAACAAAATGTCCTAACGAATCTCAGAGTTAAAACTCACTCCACAGGTTATCTATTCCAACCCCAATATCAAGCAAGAGTTCCCTCTACACCATAATCAACAAATGATCATCAGCATTCATTTAAAAAACCTTTTAGGAGGGAAGAACCATCATCTCCTGAGTCAGGTTACATTCCTCTATGGTATAGCTCTCACTGTTAGGAAGATGAAAGATACTTTTTTGCATCTTCTACTCCCCATGCCAATCCCTGCAGGGGGCTAAGCAGAACAAGCCTAATACCTTGCCCACATACCTATCTTCAACTATTTGAAGGACTGATATCATGTACCCCTTAATCCTTCTCTTCTATTGGCAAAACATTATCAATTCTTTAAACCAAATCTTACACAGTAAATCCATATCGATCATATGGAGATCCACTACCATCCTCTTCACTCTACTAAGGATATTCTGATCAATGTCCTTTCTAAAATGTGGTACCCAGAAATAAACTCAATCTAAGGCAGAACACAGTGGGACCATCACCCTTCTCATTCTGGGTACTATTCCCTTCTATGTAGCCAAGAATGACAATGGCTTTTTGTGCCCATCAAATCACATACATTATCTGTTAAGTCAGCTCATCAAACTTATAAAATTTGCTTTTACTCATAAATACTTGGCAGCATCTAGGAAGCACAAAATGATGGGAAAACTACCACCACATGAAGATACAGCATTTTAACTCATCCCCCACCAAAAAATGCAATACAGACAGTATAGAAGAAAGAAGACTAAACTTCAAGGATGATTTTGGTTCTAGCTTAGTCACTTGCTAGCTGTGCCAGTCACTGTATTAAGTACTGGGGAAATAAAGAAAGGCAAAAAAAAATAGTATCTCTCCTCAAGTCCACTTCTAGTGGGGGAGAAAAGATGCAAACAATTATGTAAAGGTATATATTGGGTAAACTTGAAGTAATCTTAGAGGGAAGGTACTAGTAGTGTGGGTGGGAAAGGCCTCCTGCAGATGGCAGGATTTGAGCTGAGTATAGAAGGAAGCCAGGAAAGTGAGTGGGTGTAGAAGAGGAGGGAGAGCATTTCAGGTTATGGGAGGCATCCAGTAAAAAGGAACAGACTAGGGAGATGGAGTGTTATGTGCAACAAACTATAAAAACTCACTAGCTTTTGTAGATCTTAATTTCTTTATTTTTTACTGTGAAGTGAAAATAATGCAATGTTCTTGTCTGTCTTAGGTAAACGTCAGCGGATAGGGCATCTGAGGCGAAGTGCAAGGGTAGGGTGGTAAAAAATGACATATTTGGACAATTGAAAATAGGCTACTTATGGAGAACTTAATTGCAAAAGAAAAGTTAAATCATGTCACACGATGTTTTAATTTTATGCCTTTTAATATTATATGATCAGTGTACATATTAATAATTATGAAATTCAGCCTAGTTGAAAGATAATTACCAAATGTTGGAATTTGTATTATAAGCATAAATAAAAATCTCATTTATATGACATTTTTTAAGCTTGCAAAATGCTTTTCATTTGCAGTCTCATTTGAGCCTGGAAGGTTGAGGCTACTGGTATTATTATCATTAACATTTTATAGATGAGGAAAGTGAACATTAATGTGGTTAAGTGACTTGCCCAGGATCATGGCTATTATGTTATTGTTCAGTTATTTTTCAGTTTTTCAGTCATGTCTGATTCTCTGTGACCCCATTTAGAGTTTTCTTGGCAAAGATACTGGGGTGATTTTCCATTTCCTTCTCTGGTGCATTTTACAGATGAGGGAACTGAGGCAAACAGGATTAAATGACTTGTCCAGGGTCACAGAGCTAGTAAGTGTCTGAGGACAGATTTGAACTCAGAAAGATGAGTCTTCCTAACTCTAGATCTGGTACTGTATCACTATGCCACCTAGCGCTTAATAGATGAGGAAACTGAGCATCAATGTGGTTAAGTGACTTGGCCAGAATCACATGGCTATTACATATCAGAGATGATATTTAAATTCAGGCATTCCTGACTCCAAGTCAAATATTTTATCTATCTCAGAGTTAATAATTATATTCTTGTCAACTGCCTCTATTACATCACACTTGTTCATGGTGAACAGCTTACTATAAATATAAGCATCAGAGCTAATAGTCTTTTTTGGACAAGAAGACAGATTATCCGTTTTAAATGGCATAGCAGAAATCTTACTTTATATAATAATTTCTTAATCAATTCTTTAAGAAGATAGCATTATTAAGAAATTATTATGTTACCTATGATGCTGAGTGAAGTGAGCAGAACCAGAACACTGAACACAGTAACAGTAATACTGTGCAATGATCAATTGTGACTGACTTAGCACTTCTCAGCAATATGATGATCGAAGATAATTCCAAAAGACTCATGATGGAAAATGCTATCCATATCCAGAGAAAGAACTATAGAGTCTAAATGCAGATTGAAGCATATTATTTTCACTTTTTTGTGGCCTTTGTTCCGTTTCTCCTTACACAACACAACTAATGTGGAAATATGTTTCCATGATTGTATATGTATAACCTGTTGGGGAGGGGACAGGGAAGGGAAGGAGGGAGAAAAATTTGGAACTCAAAATCTTATAAAAATGAATGTTAAAAAATCTCTTTAAATGCAATTATTTACAAAAATAAAAAGCAAAAAAAAGAACATAATTGTTAGGATGTAATAATACCTTAGATATTACAATTATTAACATTCTATCTCAGTGTCTTAATTTTAGCTTTCAAAGTCAGCTAGGCGGTGAAATAGATAAAGCAGTGGGCCTGGAGTCAGGAAGACCTGAGTTCAAATCCAGCCTCAGATACTTAATAGTTGTGTGACTGTAGGTAAATCATTTAATTTCTGTTTGTCCCAGTTTCATCAACTGTAAAATGATGAGGATAATAATATCACTTACTCTCTGGGTTATTGAAGATCAAATGAGATAATATTTGTAAAGGAGTACAGTGTCTGACACATAATAGTATTTCTATAAATGCTTATTTCCCTCCCTTCCTCCAAAGAAAGGATCATGTTAAAAATAATAAATTATATAACAAATATAATATATAAATACATCCATATAAGTACATTCTATATGAATATATAAGCATAATGTAATAAATCATGTAATAAGTAAATGATAACATTAATTACCTTAACACAGTATATATAATAAATGATATATTAAGTAAACAATCATGCTAATTACCTTAATACAGTAACTAGCATTTAGAAAGCATTTTAAAGTTTGCAAAGCATTTCACACATGCCATCTCATTTGATTCTCAAAACAACCTCATAAGATAGGTGCAATTTTTATCCAAATTTTACAGATGAGGACACTGAGAATGAGAGAGATCACATGATTGGTTCAGGGTCACATAGCTAGCAAGTTTCTGAGGCAAGATTTTGACCGAGTTCTTCTTGACTTCCAGTCCAATGCTCTATGCACTGGGCCCCTAATTCCCTGTAATTTAATCTATTAGCTTACAGCATGATGTAATGGTTACTGAGGTGGCCTTGGAGCCAAGGAGAGTTAACTGACCTCCTCTGACATTTACTGGCTGTGTGACCCCGATCACGTCACTTAAACTCTCAATGCTCTAAGCCACTCTCAAAGTCTTTTTAGGTTCTGGAGAGGTGGCAGGCCTACCAGTACCTACCCTTTATGAGGGAGTTCTCTCAAGAAGCATTCCCTTTACAACCACGAAAGAACCAAAATCATCCCTATTCCCGCCCCACATAGACGATAATGCCATCAAGCAAAGAGAACAGAAAAGAATGTCCAAGGACTTGGGGAGATATATAAAGGAAAACAAACAAACAAAAAAAGAAAAAATAGATGAAACTTCGAGGGAAAAGGCCAACTATTTTCTGAAGGAAAATAATTAGAAAGACACAGTCTATGGGGTGAGAGAAACTGAAAAACAGGAATGCCAAATGTACTTTTAGATAGTAGAATACAGGAAATTAGATGTGAGCTTGCCTTTTGACATGAAAGGAAAAGCATGCCTGCCATAATAAAAAAAAGTTGGAGAGCTCCCTATATGGTTCTAATGATACTGCATGTGTTATAAAGTAACCAATCTTTGGCAAAAAAAAGAGAAGAAAAGAAAAGAAAACATATCATTTGACTAAGAGGAATTATTCTTGGTGTTACGGTGGGAACGGAAGCAAAATAAAGGAACTGACTTAGAATCACAGAATTTCAGTTCTGAAAGGGACCTCAATGTCACCTAAACAACTCATAATCAAGCAGGAAATCCCCTCTATGTCAACCCTAACAAGTGGTTGTACCTGAAGGGTTATGATCCATTCATTTATTTCTTAACATAAAAAATATAATAACATTAGCTAGCTTATATACATGACTACAATCATAAAATATTGTACATAAATCATCTCATCTGATCCTGACAATGACCTTCTGGTAGAGGTCATTCAAGTTTAATTATCTCAAAGGCTCAGAGAAATTTAGTGACTTGCTCAAGATGCCCCAGCTGGTAAGTGGTAGAACTACCACCTCAACTCTGGTCTCACACCTCTTAAGCCCAGTGATTTTTTTTTTTCTATTAAACCATGCTGACTTAAAGGCATCATTTCTAAAAAGTTGATGATACTTATATGACACTTAAATTATATTGAGTTAAATGCATACATTTACACACACACAAGCATTAATAACCAAGATAGCAATATAATAGTGTCCATGAACTACCTCAAGTACCATATCACAATAACAAGAGATATGATAGCTATTTCCAATTTATTTTTACAGCTAATGCACTGTGTGTTCCCATTTTTAAAGAGTTTGATGCTTCTGGCAATAAAAAAGATATTCAGTTAACAAGAATTTGTTAAGCATTTATTACATCCAGGAATTGTGCTATGTCAGGGATACAAACAAAAGGAAAAACATAGGCCTTGCCCCTGAGGAGCTCAAATTGTAATGCGGAAAACATGTAAATAACTATAGAAATACAAGACATATACAATGTAAGTAGAAGGTAATCTTAGGGGGAAGACTTCAGTAGTATGGGGGGGTGGGGAAGCAAAGCATTGCATATTTTTAAAAGTGAAAATAGGATAAATTGATCCAACTTACCCTAACTTTCTTCCTCCTATCAAAAACAAGGCTCTAAATATACCAAGTTGAAAAAAATGCATTATTAATATTTTTGTACATTGTGAAACTAAAGCAGATATTAAGATCTGAGTAGCTCACCAAATTGCACAATCTAACTCCTTCTTCCTATGGATCAATGTAATCATTTCAGGGTCTAGTATTTTTTTGCCCCCTTTATCCAATCATATTCAACACAGACACAATACTCCTCACTTCTACTGCCTATCATGAAGTGAAAATGAAGGTGAATGGGAAGTGACATACACATATCTATCTATCTATCTATCTGTCTGTCTGTCTGTCTGTCTGTCTGTCTGTCTGTCTATCTCTTATGCCTCTCTGACTGGAAGTATGGAAGATGGAGTAAAAAAACAAACAAACTCCTATAGCTGCCCTTTATAGAGGGCTCCAAATCCCAGCTATCTCTCCATTTGCCACCAGCTGCTTTATTTGCTTTGACTCAACCATCAACCTCTGACTCAACCATCAACTATCATGCCCCTGACTTCTTTCAGTTTCCTTTTGTTTAACATCTTCTTCCATTAGATTCTAAGCACTTTGAGAGTAGGGACTGGCTTTCTTTGTTTTTTCTTATTTGTATTCCTAGCACTTAGCACAGTGCCTGGAACATGGTAAGTGTTTCATAAATGTTTACGGTATCTTATCTCTATAAAATATAGTATTAATGCACTTAAATGGGTTGGTTGGACTAGAAGATGCCTATGGTCCTTTTCAAAACTCTATAAATAAACAACCTTTATGACATCTTCCAGGAATGAGTTATTCTATATACATTTTCCAGATAAACAAAGTTTATATCCTGAAGAAAAAAGATTTAGTCATTTTGCATGAAAATCTTTCTTAAATGTATTGTACAATTCCCCATCTTTTTAAATAGCTGACTAAACATAATTTAAACTTCTCATTATGATTCAAGGTCATCACCAAGAATATCAAGTATGTGACTATGGAGATAATTGAATCCTTTACCTCTTTTTTCCCCCCTTCTGTTTCCTCTCTTGGTATCAGGCTGTCACTACAACACCCAGAACAGGTCTCTTCCTGTTCTCCTTCTAACCTGAAGCTTCTAATCTGTATGGGACTGAGGAAACCAGAAAACCAAAGCATGTTAAGAATTAGACGTTCAATTGGAGTCAAAAACATTTTGAGGAACCATCAGGAGTAAAGTCCAGAGGCTTTCTATCAGCTATCTTGGGTTTTCAGAGGCTTTTATTTATTTATTTTTAACTTCTATTTCAGAGATTGGTTCTAAAGGGCTGGGTCTAATCGAAGACTAATATACAAGGTGTCCTTATCAAATTCTTAGTTTAAGCTATTAAAGCTTAAAACTGCATCAATATATTTGGGACATGCTGCATGAATAAATGTAGCATTATTGTAGTATTTATTGAATATTCACAAGGCATTTTACATGGTACAATGATCACCAATCTTCTTAACCAAATTAACTAAAGAGAATAGGCTACAGATATTTAATAACAGAAGATTTTCTCGGGACCTAACAATGTACTTATTCCTAATTTCATTTCGGCAAATCACCTAACAAGGTACCTCCTGGGATCTCATGATATACATGTCACTTAAGAACACAGAATAATTTTCAAAATTAATTTAGGTTAGACTAATTATGTAGCAAATGTAAGTGTAAAGTCATCTGGAATGTAGTTCTGCTAAAGTAATCTTTTTGGTATCCCAGTTCAGTTTAATCACTTGGTAATATCCATCACAATGAACTAAATTGTGTTCCCTTTGTCACACCTAATGTGTCTTGCATTTTTCAAAGTGGTACTTATGTACAGATGACAATGTGTTTCATTTAAAAAAAAGAATATAACAAAATATGAATTTATAAAGTCATTTAGGGGTTGATTATTTGCATTGAAAACTAATTGTTCTCTTTTTCCAAAAAGTTAATTTATAGGATTCTTTTTTAAGGTGAAGTTCTCATATATATTTGAAATACAATTCAATTAAAAAAAAAACAACTTTCAGGGGCAGCTAGGTGGTGCAGTGGATAGAGCACTGGCCCTGGAGTCAGGAGGACTTGAGTTCAAATCTGGCCTCAGACACATAATACTTACTAGCTGTGTAACTCTGGGCAAGTCACTTAACCCCAATTGCCTCACCAAAAAACAAACAAACAAACAAAAACAACTTTCATATAAGTTTTCAGAATACAACTTTTGGTGTAAAATGAGGTTCACCTCTATTTTTTATCTCATAAAGCAGATATTTATTTACTACTAACTTAATAGTTATACTATATCAATTAATATAGACCTTTATTAAGTACCTACTATGTGCCAGGCACTGTGCTAGGGAACCATGTGATACACTGTGTCTTCTGACTTCCTCTACCATGCCCCACATGGCCATCTCCAGTCGTTCTGATCTATACTTTGCCACTGGAGATGGCTCTGGAGGAGAAAGTGAGGCTGGTGACTTCCCACAGCCCTCCCTCACTTAAATCCAATTCACTTTTATGTCATGGCATCACCTACCTGATATCATGGTCCTCTTCGAGAACAAAGGATAAACAACAACATCCAAGCTCCAACTCTTACTGCCTAACTTCAAACCTCTTCTACCATGGCATAAACTTGAGGCCATCCCTAGTTTCCTAGTCCAACTTACTCAACTGTGAAGAACTTCTTAGCAAAAGAGTGCCCAAAAAGGACAGGAAAAGAGGTAGATAGCATTGTGGCCAGATTTTGCTTAGTGAGTAGAGATCAGGGTGAAAATGAAGGAAAATACTATTGTATATTGGATAACAGAATTACATTATGAGTCTAATTAATGTGTCATTAAAGAAAAGTAGTTACAGTGTTTAACCCTACTTCCCTCTGGCAGTTTTTTTAAACATCTGAGAGAACTTCAAAAAATACATTTTCTACTCAAATTACCTTCAGGAGAAGATACTTTTGGTTAAACACCTAACAGGATAATAACATAAATGGTATTGGAATAAGAGAAATAATCAGAGAGGCCATTCTAATTTTAACTGAGCCTTACCCCTGATCACAAAAGAAAAAAATCTGTCTTGCCATTTCTTTTTCTAGGCACCAAAATAAATGTCAAGGAAGCTCCCCTTTCTCCTTTCTTGTCTATAACTTTAGACACAGCGGTTCTGACAGAGCAAAAGTGAATCAAGTATTTATCTAATCATTTCAGCTTATCAGAAATACATTCTTATTAATCTGACAAGCTCCACTGCATTTAGAAATTTGCTATGCGGTTCGGCTTCAGTTGGCAGCACAGGGCAGACATATCTACTTTCTTTATTCCTGACTTGCTTCATGATGTGCAGAAGTCACTGTTTCAACTTATCGTATCCTGGATTTTCCAACTGAGAATCTGAATAAAAGCACCTTTCTTCTAATTTTTCCTCAAAAGAATATGAATGAATGATGAAGTTCTGGCAAGAAATACGCTTTCCAAGTTGAAGTCCATCAGCTTATGTCTCTATAGCTAATTTTCCACATTGTACTTACTGTCTTAATACCACAATTTGATTATATGTTTAGGATCTCTCAGAACGCCAAGCAAATTCACATTCACCAGTTACCCTTCTATTTCTGTACTATGGTAAAACTTAATATTCCTCCTCCTCATAATAATAACAAGCTATATTTATGAAGATCTTTAAAGTTTATAAAATACTTAGATATTCACAACCCCATGGGGGATTAGTGAAAAAATTATCATCTCCATTTTACAGACAAGTAAATTAAGGCTCATGGAGGTTAAATGATTTGCCCATGGAGGCACAGCTACTAATTAATTAGTTGAGTTGGGATTTGGAACCAAATCTTTTGACTTCAATTACAATGCACTTCCTAATTGAACATGCTGATGAATCATTCATATTACTTCAACTGAGTAAGCAGCTATATCATCTCTCCCGTTCCTCTCCATCCCCCTTCAAGAAAAGTATATTTCTATCTTTAAAACAATGAGATCAGGTATCTTTCATAGTTATGATGAGGAGAAAATTCTTAACTGAACAAGAGATAGATGTGATCAGAAAAGAAAAAAATAGATAATTTCAAATACGTGGAAAAGCTTTTGCACAAACAGCTAAAATAAGAAGGAAAAGTATTAATTGAGAGGGAAATCTTTGTAACATACATAAAAAGAGTCTGACATCCAATATCTATATGAAACTAATGCAAACATATGAGGCCATGAACCAGTCTCTAATGGATGACTGGTCAAAGGATTTGAACAAATAGTTCTCAAAAGAATTGTGAATTACTAACCACCATATGAAAGTTTACCCAAATCATTTATAATAAGATAAACACAAATAAAAAAAGTCTGGGGTTTCTTCTTACAGCTAGAAAATTGGCAATGATGAAAAAAGATGGAAATGGTGTTAGAGGTGCTGTAAATAGACAAGCATATGAATACACCACAGAATAGCTACAAATTGGTACAACTATTCTGAAAGCCAAGTTAGAATTACAATTTTTATAAGGTGACTAAAATGCCCAGACCATTTTATCTAGAAATATGGCTAGGAACATACCCCAAGGTCTTTAACCACAAAAATAAAGCTTTCATATAAAACAAAATTTTCACAGTAGCCCTGTTGGTCATAACAAAGAATTAGAAACCAAGTAGATGGCCACTGACGAAGGAATAGCTAAATAAACTGTGGTACATAAATATAATTGAATATTACTGTGCTGTAAAACATAAGATTAGAAAAATTTCAGATAAGTATCAGATTATTTATATGAACTAATGCAGAATGTACTAAGCAGAACCAGAAAAATAACATATATAATGATTCCAATAATGGGAATGGGAAAAATACAAAAAAAAACTGAATTTATTCAATTTATTGACTAAACTTGGCCCCAGAATGGAGAAAACATGTCTCCCCTGATTTACTATCCTTCCTCCTTCCCCTGCCAATATATTATCAGACAAGATTGATATGTTTGCTGAACTGCTTTTTTCTCTTTTTTGGAAACACAAATCTTTGTTAAAAGGGAGGATTCACTGGTTAAGGGATGTGGGAGGAATAGATCATGACATGAAGGTAATATACAAATAGAAGCTGTCTGTAAAAGATTAAAAATTATATTTCATCCCACTGCAAAGGCAGAGAAAGGAGAGACTCTGAAAGCGAAAATCTATTATTCATCAGTGTGGAAGAAATAACACAAGTTAGGGCATCTGGGCCAGGCTTATAAAATCCTGAGGTAGTTTATGATTCCACCTACTGGATTATCATAGAATCTCACAATCTCAGAGCTGGAAAGGACCTCAGAGGTCATGTAGTTTGTTTAACCTCACCCAGATCCTCTATGACCTTTCTGAAAAGTGATCATACTATCTCTCCTTAAGGATCTCCAGAGAGTTTCATGTAATCCTACAGCTAAAATTAGAAGGGCCCTGAGAAACTATCTAATAGATGAGGAAACTGAGACACAGCGAGAATTCAAGTGATTTGAAACACAAAGGATACTAGTGAGCCTAAAAAATAGATCACAGAGAGAATTCACAGGGTCCAGTTAAGGTTGCTCTAAGCACAGGATCTCAGTAAACCATATGTCCAGGAAGGGTTTATCATTATTAGATCTCTGGCTTAATCCCCTTTCCTCTTTCCTCCCAGGGAGGGTGGGGAAGAGGGGATCTCCACTAGTTCCCTTCTGTCCTACTAACATAAGAGTATAACGTAAAGTTCACTAGTTTCAGAAAAGATGGGGTGCTGTGCTAAAAATAGCATCCAAATCAATAAACACTAAGGGATTTCACTATGATGTCCAGTTTCTACATTATACTCCACTGAACAAGCTACAAGATGTATGTTGGAAATATTTGAAAAGACCAATGATTTCATGGGAAAGATACAGTATGTATGACATGACACAGAAAAAAAAAATCTATGACAAGACTTATTTTTGCAAGTCTATAGGGCTGGGGTATAGTTTCTCATTTTATGCCCTTTTCTGGGAATGCTGAGATTGGGTAATCAGTCCCCATTTTAATTTATGATAATTTCTGAGGAGGAGCTCACTGTTATTGTCCCTTTTGATATGCTACAGAAATTCTTAAGGTAACTGGGAATCTTCCCAGTATAGACAGGAAGTGATCAGGGGTGGGAAAAAAAGAGGTGATGGTACTGATGTTGGATAATAGGACGGGTAATTGTATTCTTACTGTTCAAGATACGTTGGGTTGGCCAGGTAATTGATACCAGGCTTCCAGAGCCTTACCATTCAAATCCAATAAATGTATACCCTACTATACATATCAAACTATGTATGTCTCCATTAATTCAAGGATTTGGAATATTTATAAAAACATTTTGAGTTCTCATTTATCAAAATATTTTGAAAAAATAAATACTAAAAGGGCAAAATCGTCCTCAGTAAAAATGGGTTATATTCATGAATTTCCTTTTTAATACTTATTTGTTTATTAAATTCTATTTAGTCACTATTTGTTAAGCTATCTTACAGGAATTCAATTCAGCAAACATTCAATAAGTATCCAATGGTGCCAAGAATTGTGCCAGGCACTAGAGATGCAAGGACAAAAACAAAACAATCCCTACCTACCTGCAAGTGCTTAAATTCTACTAGACAACTTGAAGGGGACAAATACATAAGGATGATAGAAATGCAGATCTGGAGCCGGGTGGCACATCACTTGCCAGTAGTCCACATTTATGACTAGCCTCATTTAAATGATTGACACATATGTCTTTACTAGGTTACTTTCCTCAAAAAGTTTCAGTTTGTTTGGCTTTTGTTTTTCACTTTAATGCCGGAGGTAGTTAATGCCTATTCATTATGTTAAACTCCTTCCAAACAAAGGCAGAATAATTATCTCAACATGTGCTTCCTAACTATCCTACATGTAATTAACAATGCAGCTTTTAATAAGTTAAATTTTTTGCTGTCAGTAGAATATCAATAGTGTTTTTTTTAGTCTGCTGGTACTTTACCAATAAGAGAGCAGTAAATAGTTTACTTCATTTATAGAACACAGTTCAATAAAATGAACTTTTACTGAGTCCCCAAATGGTGAACAGGACCCAGCATGGCCCCAGTAGTTTGATGGTTCACTACTATTCACGGAATAAGACACTGAGGCAGTCTTCCAAAGTGCAGTGCTCCTCTTAACCTCTCTGTGTACAAATGTTCAACATGGCAGGATGGAAGCAACTGCCCCCAGTGGATGTTAGGAGAAATAACTCTAAGAATAATAACAGTCATCCTTTACAGCCCTGAGTAGGTGTGAGTATAACACAGGTAGTAATGCTAAAACCCAGAATGGACTCATTTTTTAAAATGTGGTTGTTTAAACCTCCACTCAAAGTAGGGCAATTAAAAGAGCCAAATGCTGAGGAAGTAATTTGCTCTGAGGAGGGGATCAAAGTCAGGTTGGTGAGGAGACACCCCAGTGTACTACATGTTTTTGCATAGTTAAATATCAGAACACTTTGACATCCAGAAGATGAGAGTTCCTTGAGTATTTCAGTAACTAAACCCTTTTGGAATTCTATCAACTGTTATTTGACTTAGTTAGTATTTTACCACAGGTTGCTTATTGATGTGTTGCAATATAACTGGTTTTCTCTTACTTGATTTCTTTAAAAAAGTTTCAGGTTTGGTGAACCCTACTTAGATATGATCCAAGACAGACCCATTTTCCCTTAAAGAGGATTCTTTTCTATGTCAAAGGATTATAACAAGGCTTCCTGTCCATTTGTATTGCTAATCTCTTGAAAGTAAATAAAGCAAAAAATTTAGTGTACTCACTAATATGACCCTTGATTTTGTAAAGATTTTTC
This sequence comes from Vombatus ursinus, assembly GCF_900497805.2. Taxonomy (NCBI): domain Eukaryota; kingdom Metazoa; phylum Chordata; class Mammalia; order Diprotodontia; family Vombatidae; genus Vombatus; species Vombatus ursinus. Next base: position 17,045,941 of record NW_020954619.1, read on the forward strand.
ATAAGCTACTAGCCCTTTGGTGACTTCACTGAAGTTTCTGGGAGGTGAATTTCACCTACTTGGTAGAAATTTTGAACTGGTGAATCAGATAAGTCAATATCTCCAAATTAGAAATTTCTTTTCTTAAAACCATACTGTAAAGGGCAATTTCTATATGCAAATGCTGGGAGGGAACTCCAAACTGGGAATGGCAACTTTGAACCCTCATGGTTTGGGAGAAGAAAACAAAGTTGTCCTTTCTGGAAAACCAATTCTGTGTTAGATGAATGAAACTTTCAAAGGTCTCTTCTGTTTGTGTGGGCAAAATTCTGACACATTTCTTTCCATACTATATATGGAAGGCAAGTAATTCTTTCAAGGTCTAATATACCTGATCTAACAAAAAACACTTTAGTTAAAAATTTACTTATTTTATACCAGGATTATACCAGAATGACCTTAAATCTCAACATGGAAAAGAAAAAAAAAGACTTGCATATACCCAGGAAATGAGTAAATCCATTTGTGTCTAGCTACTATTGAAAATTAAAACAAAAGCAAAAGCTTTAACAAACCAAGGGAAAAGTTAATAAAACCACCAATCTGTGAATCCAAATTTTGTCTGGCAACTTACAAGTGAGATGATAGCATTTTTCATATCATCCTTAAGGATAAAAAATGGAGGCTAAATCTATGAGTTAGATGACATATTTATCAAATTTGTCAAGACATAAAACTGGTCACTGATATAGTAGACAAAGGAATCAGGATCCCAAAAGATTTTAACAGGTTAGAATTATGCACTGAGTCTTAGAAGGGGACACAGAATAATGATAAATTTAAAAATTTATATTTGTTTCAAAAAAAAAACTTCACAAGTACAAAATGGAAAATGTATGGCTAGGTGGTCCTCATCTGAAAAAAAAAACAAACCTGATGGTTTTAGTGAACTATAAATTGAATATAGTCAATAATATTTTAATAGTAACCTCAAAAGCTAATTCAATCTCAGACTATGTTGGGAGACATGGTGACCAGAAAGACAGACGTGATCATCCTATTAGACTCTCCTTCAGTCAGACCTCATTGGAAATATTGTGTTTTATATAGCACATTTTACAATGAATATTGATAAGCTGGAAAGCATCCACAGGACTATTATCAGAAAGTTAAAAATCATGCCATTTACGGGTGAAGTGAAGAAGCTGGGGACACTCATGGGAAAAAAAGAAGACTTAAATGAGACATGATAACTGTTTTCAAGTATCCAGAGATTCCTTATAGTAAATAAATGGGGTATTTAGAGACATGTAGTATCCCACACAGAAAGAGAGATTAGACAAAGGAAGGTAACTTATTTTTGGAAACTCTTTAAACAAAATTTTTGACAGGGCAATTGAAGATGATCTCAAGTAGGGATAAAAGATAAAGACATCTAAAGAGATTCATATTATTGCCAAAGACCTCTCACATGAGGTCTGATTTTAAAAGGATGCCACAGAAGATGGCAGGAAGGATATATCACCAAGGATGAATACAAATGAATGGCATAGACCTCTAAAATGGTTTCAGGAAGGGCAGAGCCCAGAATTAGCTGAAATTTGAAGAAAAGGCTCAGAAAAAAAGAGTTACTTTAGTTATGTTAAGAGTAAAAACATCATATGGAAGTGACTGTTGATAAATCAAAATAAATGAATAAATAACATTTTTAAAAAGAGTAAGAACAAAAAGGAAGTAATAAACCCAGTACCTGGAAGCAATTCAACAAACATTTATTGGGGCAAATGGTTTAATAACAAATAACATGAAGAAAGCAGAATTTCTCAGTTCTTTACTGTACTTTCTTTTCTATTTCAGACAATCATCTTCAAATATATGTTTGCTGTTTGTTAAACTGAATTGAAATTAGAAAGAGGAAACTCATGCCAGAGAAAATAAGATAACACCAAATACATTCACTCAAGTACTCTGATCCATGACAAATTATATCCCTGGGTAATAAAAGAATTTAAAAAAAAAACCTTGTAGGTGATATTAAAGAACTACTGTCAGTAATCTTCAAACGACTGTGGAGAAATAGCAACTGCCAAAAGAATGGATATGAAACAATGCTATCCTGGTTTCCAATAACAGGGAAAAAAGATAAATATTACAGTAAGTAGATATATTTTCACTTTTTCTACTGCTTCAGATAGTGTTTATCACTTATTAAGCCTTCAAAAAATATTAGTTGTACTCAATACCATAAAGCAAGCATGGTACGTAGGGCAGCTACGTGGCATAGTGGATAGAGCACTGGGCTTGGAATCAGGAAGACTTATCTTTCTGAATTCAAATCCAGACTCAGATACTTACTAGCTGTATGACCCTGGGTAAGTCACTCAACTCTGTTTGCCTCAGTTCCTCATCTGTAAAAAAAAAAATGAGTAGAAGCAAATAGCAAACCACTACAGTATCTTTGCCAAGAAAACCTCAAATGAGGTCACAAAGAGTGGGACATGACTGAAACAATTCAACAGCAACAATAAAGCATGGTACTCTGGAAGAAGTATAAATGAATAATACAATATAGTTCCTGGGACCTCAATGTGCTTACTGTCCATTTGGAAAGCAATTATCAACGAGGCAAAATGCAATATAATCAATTTCTAAATTGTATGATATAGGGCATTGATACTGTAGAAATTCAGAGACTGAAATAGTCACAGATGTCTTAGGAGTTGAATTCATTCCTAAAGGATGAGTAAGATTTAGACAGAAGGAAGAAAGAAAGGCATTGTGGAAGAGAAGAACAGCATGAAAGGGAAGTGAAAATGACTGTGGTGTGTTTGTGGGATAATGTGAAAACTTATTAAAATGAATATTTGTTGAAAAGGACATAAAACTATTGAAAATACTCTATAACAAAATTTACCAGAGCCTTGTTAGACTTCATTTCTAACTGGAAGAATTTTTAAGTAAGGCCACAAAGGCTGATTTTTCTTCTGCCTTAATGAGCAGAAGACTGCAGAGCTAAAGGGGAAAATAAAGGCAAAGACAGGAAAAAGTCATTTCACTCTATATAGGTATTCTTAAAATAGCACAAGATCTAAAATTTCAAGGTGATTACACTGAAAAGCAGATCTGCAAACATAATTTAAGAGTATTGTGAGTGTTAGACAGGGAGGAAGACTATATCTGCTTCCCTTGAAGAAATGGATACCAAATTTAATAACCTTGAAAAAAGAAGTAATTCACAAAAGACAGGCACAGGAAACCTGACAAAAATAACTTTATTTCTGTGCCCAGGGTACTGCATATAAGAAACAAAGGTTACCTTCTGTCAGCCTCCTAAAGTGGTGAAAGGGATTGGTTACATGGGAAATAAAATCTCTCCTGCTCTTCAGCTCCACATTCCAGGGAAGTTGGGATAGTATTTCAATTAGAAAGCCCTTATTGCCAAAGGCATATTGAAATGACTTTGCTTCTCCCAAACTACAATACACATGCAAAAGGCCTGTGTGAGAATATGGTATGTTTCAGCGAGGATAGCTTAACCTACTGTTAGGGTGAAGTTTATGTTTAAAATTCAGGCTTAGTATCTAAGAATGACGTCTCTTAAAATATTAGAGAAAATTGATTTCATTTCTTATATGTTTAAATGCTATAATTTCTTAATGACAATTTAATAAACAGCTGGGTGGAGCAAGGGGTAAAATGTTGGACTTAGAGGCAGAAGACCTAGGTTCAAATCCTGCCTCTGAATCTTATTACCTATGTGACCCTGGGCAAGTCATTTCGCTTAATGAAGCCTCAGATTCATTATACATAAAATGAGGATAATAATAGCACTTACCTAAAAGGGATAATATGAGGATCAAAAGAGATAATGTGTTAAATACTTTGCAAATTCAAAAGTACTAAATAAAAGCTATTATTTTGATGGCAGTGACAGTGACATGACTGCTATTTCTTTGAATACTCATGGGCCTAAATTTCTCACGGAAATCTTCTGCAATTACAATCACTATAATCTTAGTATCACATAAGGGCAGCTACAAAACAAAATGGACTCAGAAGTTCATGCTATTTCCCCTTGATCTTCTCCAAATAATCATCATTGAGACCTTTGCTTTTCTCTTCCTTGGCAACATCCTCTATAGGCCGTCAGATCCAGCTGTACTAAACTCAGAGTTTTGTTCTCTAAGTCCAAACCAGAGGACAAAATCAGCCAATCCAATTTGCTACACCTTTCTGACCTTTAAGGCTGTTATAAATGACATTCTCTCCCCACGCCGCTACCCAAAATAAACAGTAACTGTACAATTACCTTTAGACAAAGTCTGAGGATATTTAGAACAAAGCAATCAAATGCCAAATGGAGAGATCCCTGGAGTTCATCTTTTTATTTTAAAGTTTGGTGGCTCAGTGGATAGAGTTTTGGGCCTGGAGTCAGGAAGATGAGTCTACCTGAGTCCAAATTTAGCCTCAGATACTTACTTGGTTTGTGACCCTGGGTAAGCCACTTAACCCTGTTTGCCTCAGTTTCTCATATGTAAAATGAGCTGGAGAAGGGAATGGCAAACCACTCCAGTATCTTTGCCTAGAAAACCCCAAATAGGGTCACAAAGAGTCGGACACAACTGAACAACAGACTTGAATTCAATTCCTGATTCTTCCACTTATTACAAATCATCAACATTTCACCTTTCTTTCTGGGATTTATTTTCCTCATCTGTAAAAGGAGGGGCCTGCACTAGATGACTCATGAAATCCCTCCCCCTTCTAGATTCATAAGCCTATGATTTAGTCCAGAAGTGATAAACTCATGGCAGCAAAGTCCCAAGTATAGTCTGAACCAGATTAAAATGTGATTGTGCAATGTTAAATAAAATAACTAAAACTACAGTATAACTATACCTATTAATAGAGATAATGTTTGTGGTTTTCTAAGTCAATTTGCAATCAGCAGGGATCCAAGTTTAACATCACTGATCTAGACCAACCCATTCATTTTACACAGGAGGAAAAGAAAGGCCCACAAAGGTTCAGAGTCATGCCAAAGGTCACCTTTTAGTGACAGAACTAGGATGTGAATCCAGGTTCTCTGACTTCAAACCCAGAACTCCTCCCATTGTGCTACATGTCATAGGATCAAAGACAATTAAAGTTAATAAAGTCCTTAGCTATCAGCCACTCTTTGGATGCAAGGCCCCAGTGAATAACCTGCTTCACATATAGCACCTAACAAAGCATGACATAGATATGCAATTTAAAATGCTTTTATAGCCTATAAAGTTTTTAGTAACCCATAAGTTTACTGCAAATACTGATACCATTTTTTTTTAAATCTGATTTGCCTAACTGGAGAGATTGCATCTATTTTGAAAGGTCCATCACCCAAATGACAATTCTATCACCTGAATGAGGTGCCATGTTGATTTTGTTAATTTCTCCTTCATCAAATCTCCCAATGAATTTGTTCATTCTTCTCTTATCCACTTAATATGGTCTAATTTGTATTGATTTATCAGGTTTTCCTGCCTTAGCTTTCATACTAAGCTAAAAGCTTTGCAAGGGCAGGATTTTAGTCATTTTTAATCCACACTGCTTTGTATTATAGTAGACATTTCTCAAATGTTTAGTGAATTATACTGAGTCTTCATATCCTTCCTTAGCATCACAGTGCTTCTTCTATCCTTCAAAGTACCATGACATTTTGATTTGAGATTCTGGATGTTATTTGATTTCTCCAGTTAGGAACATTATGCAATAAAACTCACAGGAAAAAAAAAGCTCATTATTTTATGGATAATTTATTTTTTGGATAATGAAAAGTCAAACGATACCCCTAAAACCTACCAAATACATGAAGAAACGGCTTGTAATAATATGGTCAGCCTATATGGCAAATGGGGCAGCTAGGTGGTGCAAGTGGATAGAGTGCCAGGCTTGAAATGAGGATGATTCCTCTTCCCCAGTTCAAATCTGGCCTCAGACACTTACTAGCTATGTGACCCTGGGCAAGTCACTTAACCCTGTTTGCTCAGTTCCTCATATATAAAAATAAACTGGAGAAGGAAATGGCAAACTACTCTAGTATCTTTGCCAAAGAAACCCCAGATGGGATCACAAAGATTTGGACATGACTGAACAACTGAATGACGACAACAACACAAGACAAATGATAGTCTGGTCCCCTTATATCAGCATTATAAAGTACCTTGTACTATATAGCATTATTCATGAGATGTTAAGTGTTTACAGAAATTTATTTAAAATTTTTTTGAAATATTCTTATTTACTAGGTTTAGTCAGTCAGTGTCCTCTTTATCATGTAAGTAGAAAAAAATGGAGATCAGAAAAGTTTAAAGTGACCTTGTCAGGGTCCTGTATCTAAAAAGTAACAGTGCTGGCCTTTGGAACTTCGTCTCCTAACTCCTGATATGATCAAAGGTAAAATAAACTTTTGCAGTTCTTTGTCTTTCTTACACTAAATGTGTCACAGATATGATGCCTTTATTAGTACATTCACTTATCTTGCATCCTGGTAAATACACTGTTAATAGCTTTGCAGGGTACATCTATCTAAATGTCAGGTCTCAAGCACTGATGATTACCTGGCCCTCTACCCAGACTTTCCCCAAAATACATTGCATCTATTCTGAAAGGCCTGTCACCCTAATAACAATTGTTATCCCCCGAATTATATGCCATCTTGGTTTTGTTAATCACATGCCTTTAGTAACAATGTTCACAAGCAATCAGCTGGAAAAATTTCCTGATTCTGTATCCTTGTCCACTCAGCTAAGCATAAGTAAGTAATCATGGTCCTTCCAGGTATTTGTATTTCAGTGGAGATACTAAAGTAAAGCCCTGGCTATCCGTGAAAACTAAAATCACAGGGCATTATCAAAAGGAATTAGAGATAAGCCCTCAAGTACTAGACTAATTCCAAATTGGATAACTACAAACTAGCAAAGTTCCCTCAGGTTTCTGAAGCTTAGTAACGTATCTTTTTCTAGTTTCCTTAACATGTTGGGTGGCACTACTGCCTCCCAGAATAAACTAATTCTCATCTCTCACACCAAGCCTTTCTCCCTAATTATACAGCCTCTGCTTTAGTTCAAGCCCTAATCACCACTCACTTAGATTACTGTAATCGCCTCCAAATCGATCTACCTGCCTCTCTACTATAGTCGATCCCACACTGCTGCCAAAGTGGTTTTCGTTAAGCTCAGATATGACCACGTCATTCTACTCAATCAACTCAAGGGGCTTTCTATTATCTTTAGAGTAAAATATACACTACTCTGTTTAATTTTTAAAGACCTCCGTAACTTTGCCTCTAAGCTATCTTTTCAGTATTATGATACAATATTTTCTACCCCCCGGCCCCCATACTCTGTGATCCAAGTAAATGGCCTTTTCAGGGTTTCTCAATACAATATTCCACCTCCCATCTCTATCTGTCCCCCATGTCTAGAATAAACTCAGTTCTCACCTCAACCTTAGAATCTCATTCTTCCTTCAAAATTCATTTAAGCAACACCATCTGCACAATGCCCCTTCTCTTGAATTACTTCATATTTATCTTATGTATTCTCTTCATATCAATTTTAATTCTATTATATAATAGGTTTAGCGGGTAGCCACCCACAGTGTAGCACTTCCCACTTCTTACATGGGCATATGACCATCTACTCACTCTCTGAACTAGCTAGCTCATTCTTTTCAATGTCTCACATTGGCAGTTCTAGATTCCCTGAGAAGGACTAAAACTATCACATATTAATACTCAAATATTCTCAAGAGTTCTGTGAATAACCCTGTTGGAGGGAGAATACAATTTCACTATCCACCACTTTCACTTTTGACCCTCCACTGATATGCTTCCATTAACACAAACCAGCTACTACAATGATAATGCTTTTAAATCTCATGCATAACCATCTACTTAGCTACAAGGCAAAATAAATCAAACCAAAATCACAGATATTCACATATTAAATCAAGTACATGAATAATGAAATACATAAAAACACACACATAAACTTACATTATGTTCTTCCATCAATACAATCAGTATCTGGAGGGAAATGGGGGGAGAAAAAGGGCAAACATTCACAGAAACCTGCCCAGAAAACCATGAGCTGGGAAAACCCAATCCTGGAATGACAAATTTAAGTTTTCTCTTTCTGTCTCAAGAATTGTTCACAAAAGTGCCTAAATAAAGAGCCTTAGAAAACAGTCCTCTCTCAAATGGATGCTTCCACTGGTAAGCTGAGCTGATACAAATGGTGTCTGACCAATACTTTATTGAGCACAATTTCTCAGCCAAAGTAGTCAATCCATTTGGTGACTTCTCTGGCTTTCAGCTTCCAACCAGTTGTTTCACTCAGCTGGATATGTTTTTGGACATCAACGATACTGCAGTATTAATCACTTCCAGATTCAAAATTAGCAGTTCTGAAATTTGTTCTCTTACTTCTCTATTATCTTTCTGTATTGAGATCCTGAGTCCTCTCTGTGAATGATCTTACCTTAGCTTATAGTTAAGAAAAGAAATTCTTACCTCCATTCAGAATCAAATAAATTACATTTTCTCATAAGCAGAAAACAATTCTGATACCCATATCTCTCCAGCATTCCCTATGTGACACATTCAAAAAGGACAACTGTCTCAGAATTTTAAGTACAGATAACTGCTTCAGTAACTGTTTCTCTTAGAATTTAATTCAGCAATGAATGGCTACATGAAAGAGCAAAACCTTAAAGGAACAGTTTATCATACTTTACATGTCCTTGTGTCTTCTTTTAGAATCTAAGCTCCTTCTGAATAGAGATTGCTTCATTTATTGTATTTTTTTTATTCCTTAGTACCTAGCATTTCAGTTGTTTTAGTCATGTTCAACTCTTTATGAACCCATCTGAGGTTTTCCTGGCAAAGATACTAAAGGGGTTTGGCATGCCCTTCTCCAATTCATTTTACAGATGAGGAAATTGAGGCAAACATGGGTAAGTGACTTGCCACCCAGCTAGTATGGATCTCAGGCAGGATTTGAATTCATGTGTCATGTCTGACTCCAGGCCCAGCGCTCTATCCATTATGCTACCTAGCTGCCCCAGTTATCTAGCATAACACCTAGAAAGCGACAGGCACTTAATAAATGTTCATTCACTGTTTATTAATTAGTCCCTGGTAGACAGCATTATATCCAGCCTCTAACATAACTTTATAGCTGTAGGATTCTACAATTATAATGAAGCTTCTCCCTGGTTTGGTTTATTTCTCATTACCACATATGAAAATTTTCTTTCTGCCTACATCTGAAGAGTAATTTATCCTAGCTTCACAATTAATCTTTTATTGCTTTCCAAACCAATTATCAACCCAATGAGAGAGATAAATAAAGCATGACACTAGAATAACTAAAGGTATTTTCTTTGTAGGCTGTCTGTTGTACATTCCTAGCATTAACAATTAACCAGATTTATTAATCTTAAAATAGGTGCTGCAGACTTGTTTAAAGAAAAACTTCCCATGTGGCAGAGCGGAGCCTCAGCAGTGAGAATAGGCAGTATTAGCAATCAGTCACATCTCTTGATCACTAGGGAATGTCATATCTACATGATGTCTTAGAACTCCAGTGAAATCATAGGAATATTTTCTAAATATTACCAGCCTCCTTGCAGAGGTCTGGTTTCTAAAGCTAGACAAGGAAGAACATAAAAAAATGAGACCAGTGTCCATTAACATCAGGGAATGAGCCAAAATAAATATGAAATAAAGATAGTGAGAAAATAAAGGCATCTGAGAACCTTTTCTAGGTGAAAAGACAAATCCTACATATGTGGTTTCTCTACTTGAAAAGACTTTCAGAGTTGGATGTCATTCCAAAATGTTTTTTAAAAAGAAGATACCCAAGGGGATATTCAAGAACAAGAGAGAGAGTTCAGAGAATGATGTTAAATAGAAAATAAGTAATTAACTAGAGAAGTTCACTCTATGTTCCTTTATTTTTGATAAAGAAAAAGGCACATCAGCAAGATTTCCTCACTGTGTAATAGGTTTCATGTCCCTACTTTTTGTTCCATCTCCTCTAGATTTGATCTTCCCTGTTCTGAAAGTGAAATCTCAGGTTACTTAGCTTCACTCTGAGGTGATAATTACTCAGGGCTATCTTCCCATCTTTATTGTCAACTGAGCAGGTTCTACTGTTGCAATTAATTGATCCTGGGGAATTTCACATTGCAAAAATAGAATTCCTGCTTTGCACTTGAATTTTGACCTGCTAAATGATGACATTATTTGGATCCCTACAAAGACAGTGATGAACTGAAAAGCAACCCATCAGCATTGCCTTTCCATTCCTTTTCCTAATAAATAAGGTCACAAGTATTTATTTCAAAAGGGTACACGAGATGCCAAGATGGAGAAGCTGTTATTTTTAATCTTTTGAAACAATTCAGAGAGTCAGAGCAGACTCCTTCAAATGGGAATAGAAATAAAAAAGTTAAAGTGTGAAGTAATTTTGTTCAAGGGAAAATGAAAAACTACTCAAAGCAACAACTAAGGAAATAACAGAAATAAAGTTTAAGAAGCAAAGGAGGAAACTGGAAAGAAAAATAAAACACATTATTTCCCCATAACCACTCCGGCCAGAAAAAAAAGTTTCTTAGCTGAGGTGTAGGGGATAACAATATTATTGCCTTGGATAAACATTAGCAAAGTTAAGGTACAGAAAACAAGACAAAACAACACTTCCAACTCTTAAAATTTATATTTCAAGTCACACAAAACTTAAGTCAGAATTGCCCCTAGAGATCTTTTAAATGTGAATCTGCTCACCACCATAAATCTATTTCTATTGTTATTTAAGAATATACAGTTTAATATTTCTAAATATGCAATAACCCCTTTGTTAACAACATAAAGCCTCTTAAACTCTTTACATCCATATGTCGTAATAGTAAATTATTTCTTTCTTTTCTTTTCTTTTTTTTAGGCAATTGAGGTTAAGTGACTTGCCCAGGGTCACACAGCTAGTAAGTGTCAAGTGTTTGGTCTGAGGCTGGATTTGAACTCAGGTCCTCCTGACTTCAGGGCCAGTGCTCTATAATAGTAAATTATTTCAAAAATCAATCTGGTAACTTCTCAAGAAATTTTGCTGTCAGTAAAATCCACAAGTATAAAGTACTAGAACTTTTCAGCAGGCAACATCATTACATTCAATATAATTTAACCTCATTTTATAGTTACTAGCAAAATTAGGGCTAGAAGCTTTTTTAAAATCCTGCTCAAATAATCTTTCTACAACATCACACTGCCTATCTTTTCCCCCCACAGCTTAGATATTTATCTAATGCATTTATCTAACACACCAAACTAGAACAGGAAATAGTATATATTTTCAGAGGACTGAGGGGAGGGAGAATTTGTCATTTTACTTCGTTTCATGAGTCTCCATGGCCAAAGAATTTACCACTAAGTGGAGAGAATATATTTCAATATCAGAGTCATATTCCTATTACTATCAATATTTCATATTAATAGTATAAGAGATTAGGTAATATTTTATCTTTGCATACATTAAATATTTGGATAAAACAGATTACAAACATATATTAAAATATTTTCTTTAAATGAATATGAAAACCACTACAACATTCTTCAAAAATGTCTTTACATAAAAAATACAGTAAACCTGGATTCTTAATTTTTTTAATTTTCTTTTTTTAATTTTCTTTTTAATATTTTTAACTTATTTTATTAAATATATCCTAATTATATGTGTTACATGTAAAAACAATTTTAATAATCTTTTTTTTAAATTTTGGTTTCCAAACTCTTTCCCTCCCACCCTCCCTCCTGTCCTACCCTTCTCCTTCAAAGGCATGCAATTTGGCTGCCTTATCAATTATACATGTGAAGTCATGCAAAACATATTTCCATATTGATCATATTGAAAAAAAAACACAGAGAAAAAATAAAAATACAGAAAGCAAGAAAAAAAGGTATATCTCAACCTGCATTCAGAGTTCATCAGTTCTCTCTCTGGAGGTGCATAGCATTTTTCATCATGGGTCCTTTGGAATTGTCTTAGATCATCATTTTGGTCAGAGGAGCTAAGTTTTTCACAGTGAATCATCCTTACAATATTGCTGTTACTGTGAGAATGTTCTCCTGGTTCTGTTCATTTCATAAATGAAACAACTCAAAAACAACAAAGATTCTATTCATCTCTTTGACTTCTTTCTTATTCATTTTATGGTTAGATTTATTTTATTCTAAGAGGGGAAAGTTTAGGTAACCTACTACTGTAGTTTTACTATTTGCTTTCTCCTATAATTCATTTAAGCTTTCCTTTAAGAATTTGGATTGCTATGCCATTTGGTGCATATGTTCAGTATTGACATTACTTTATTGTCTACATGGTTTCTTTTAGCAGGATGTATTATCCCTGCTTATCCCCTCTGATTAAGTCTCTTTTTGCTTTTTCTTTGTCTGAGATCATTATTGATACTCCTGTCTTTTTTTTTAACTTCAGCTGAAACATAATAGATTGTGTTCCAGTCCCTTATTTTAACTCTGTATGTGTCTCTCTGTTTCAAGTGTCTATCTTGTAAATAACAGATTGTTGGATTCCGGCTTCTAAACCATTCTGCTAGCTGCTTTGTTTTATAGTGAGTTCAATCCATTCGCCTTCACAGTTATGATTACTAACTGTGCATTTCCCTCTATCCTATTTTCTTTTTTTTCCTTCTCTATCTCCTTTTATTCTGTCCCTCCTCTAAAGTCAGATTTACTTCTGACTAATGCCTTTTTAAATTTGCTTTCCCTTTCATTATCCTTCCCTACCAACTTTCCCTTATCCTCCTCTCCTCCTATTTCCCTGTTGGACATGATGGATTTCTATTACCAACTGAGTGTATCCAAACATCCATACATAACATAATTTCCCTCTTTCAACCAATTTAGATATGAGTGAGGTTCAAGCATTGCCCACCCCCTACCATTTTTCTCTTTCACTGTAAAAGCCCTTCCCTGGCTCTTTTATTTGAAATAATTTTCCCCATTCTATCTCTACTTTCCCACATCTCCCATCCTCATCTATCCATTTTTTTACATCATCCCAACGTAATCAACTCACTCTTGTGCCCTCTTTCTATGTAGAATCCCTCTAATTGTCCTAATAATGATAAAGTTCTTAGAAGTTATATGTATTTTCTTACCATATAGAAAAAAAACCAGTTGATCCTTATTGAGTCCTCTATGATTTATTTTTCATGTTTACTTTTTAATGCTTCTCTTGAGTTTTGTATTTAAAAGTCAAATTTTCTATTCATCTCTAGCCTTTTAATCAGAAATGCTTGAAAGTTCTCTATTTCATTAAATATCTATTTTTTTTCCTCTTTGAAGGATTATACTCAATTTTTCTGGGTAGGTTTTTCTTTGTTGTAAACATAACTCCTTTGTCTTCCAGAATATCATATGCTAGACCCTTCACTTCTTTAATGTTGTAGCTACCAAGTCTTGTGTGATTCTGACTGTGGCTTCACAATTTTTGAATGGTTTCTTTCTGGCTACTTGCAGTATTTTCTCTTTGACCTGGGAGCTCTGGAATTTATAATTTTCCTGGGAGTTTTCATTTTATGATCTGCTTTAGGAGGTGATGGATGGACTCTTGCAATTTCTATGTTATCCTCTGCTCCCAGGGA
>NW_020954619.1:17059630-17212936 GCF_900497805.2 Vombatus ursinus
GATGGATGGACTCTTGCAATTTCTATGTTATCCTCTGCTCCCAGGGATATCCAGGTAATTTTCCCGGAAATTTCTTAAAATATGATGTCTAGGTACTTACTTTGATCATGGCTTTCAGGCATTCCAACCATTCTTAAATTATCTCTCATTACTGCAATGAGATTTTTCACAATTTCTTCTATTTTTTTCATTCTTTTGACTTGGTTTTATTATTTCTTGATGTCTCGTGGAATCATTAGCTTCCACTTATTCGATTTTAATTTTTCAAGGAATTATTCTGTTTGTGAGCTTTTGATCATTTGCCCAATTCTGCTTTTTGAGAATATATTTTCAGTAGTGAATTTTTGTACCTCTTTTTCTATTTGGCCAAATTTTATTTTTAAAGTGTTATTTTCTTGAACATTTTGTGCCTCTTTTACCAAGCTGTTGATTGTATATTCATACTTCTCTTCCTTTACTTTTATTTCTTTAGCTAATTTTTCTTGTGCCACTTTTGATTTTGAAAAAAAAATTTCAGCACTTCCAAGAATTCTTTTGGTGCTTATGTACAATTCCTATCTTTCTTTGAAGCTTTGTTTGTAGCTATTTTGACTTTATTGTCTTCTTCTGAGCCAGTGTCTTGATCGTTCCTGTCACCATAGTACCTCTAAATGGTCAGGTTCTTTTTTTATTGTTTGCTCATTTTTCTACTCTATTTCTTGATTTTGAACTTTGTGTCAAATCTGGGCTCTTTTCCTGGCATGGGAGGGGAAGGGACACTGTCTCAAGCAGGCTTTTTTTCACACTGCTATTTTTAATGCTAGTTCTGGAGATTTGGCAGTTTTTTGGTGCTTTCAAATTGGCTCTTCAGGTCTACACTCTGTTCCTACCCAGGAAAGGTCCCTGATCCTTGGGATTTTAATTGATTTCATTCTTCAGGGTCCCTGATCTCTTGGGACTGGAAACAATACTGCTCTTCAGGGTCCCTGATGCCACAAGGATGAAACACCAGTGGCAGGACAAGGTGGTAGCAACAGAAGCAACAGCAGTTTCAGGATTCTTCACTACATGTGGGCTTGAGTACAGCCTGTATGATGGCGTCACATAACTCTCTTTTGCAAACCTATGTTGTCTTTGTCTGCAAAAATGTCTCACACTGAACATTTGTGACCTCTGCCACTCAAGAATTTGATTTGAGGTGTTATTTTAAAATTTTTTGGAGAGGAATGTTGTCAAAAATCAGCTGAGTGCTTCTCTACTCTGCTATCTTAGCTTTGCCCCTGGAAGTCTCTTGGCTCCATCCCCCTGAAGTCTCTGTTTTAAAAATTATGAACTTACCGTCATTAAGCATTAACATTTTAATAAACAAGGAAAAAGAGAAAGTTTGAAATGTACTCACAAACTTGTTACATAAAGCTCACATGGTACTAATAAAATTGCCAGTTTGTACCCTTCTGAACAGTTTTTGTTTTTTTTTCTATTACTGTTTTATTAATACTCTTTCTCCTTTTGTACCTCTCTTTCTTACTTCCTTCATGCCTTTCTGCCTTCTATTTTATCCTTTTCTATCCTGTTCTATTCTTTCTTGACCCCTTCTGTCATATAAAACAAATAAAGTTAGGTGTAACATATGCTCTGGAACTACAACCCTTTAACTCTCATTCCAATTGATGAGTCAAGTCTGTATAGTGTGCCTATTATTTTCAATAAAAGACTTTGAAAACATTTTAGAGGATCATAAAAATCAGTACCTGATGAAAGATTTTCAAAAAGTAGTTTGGGAGAAAATAACTATGGTATTAGAGCTTGGTTAGAGATCTAGGTAAGCCATATCATTCCAAGAACATCTGTACAGGAAGAAGAAGAGATACCAATTGTAGACACCAGTGTTTTTTCCCCCATTAATATCTATACCACTGCTGAACATTTCCACGTGAGAAATCGATGTAGGATGTGACTCAATAGCTAGGACACGTAAGACAACACAGAGAGAAGTGATTAGAACTAACCAAAGACCTAGAGAAGAAATCTGGGGAAACAATATAATTTGAAAGGCACTCAGGAACTGACTTTCAAATTGTCTCAAAAGGGAACAGATTCCAAAGTCACAGAAAAAAATCACAGGTTTTTACCAAAAAAAAAAAAAGCTGAATGAAAAGACTTTAACCACCATTAAGTCACATACATACTTGTTCATCTCTATGAAAACTTTTTTGAGGGCAGACTTGCTAAAAACACAAAGAAAGGACAGGCTTTTCTATATATATATATTATATATATTATATGTTATATTATATATTATTAATAATATAATAACTATATTAATAATATAACTATATTATATATATATAATTTTCTATAGCAAAGCATATTTTTTACAGTCACACACCTAAGTGAAAGTTTTGAGAATCCACTATTCACTCTATCTATTGAATTTTAAGGCAATTGAGAGGCTGCATAGCATAAAACAGACAGGTCACACTCAAGCCCCATGGGTTGCAAGGCCACAAAATTCCCCAGTGCTGCCGAAACCAGATTAAAATGCAATTAGAAAATGTGTAATAAAATAAATGAAAATACAATAAAAGAGAGGTAATGTTCATTTGTCATTGTCTAGGTGAATATGTGGCCTCTAGGAGTTCCTTTTACCACTGGCATAGAAGACAAAGGGCTGACCTTGACATCAGGAAGTCTTGGGTTCAAGTCCTGCCTCTAAAGAAAATTAATTAATGTAAGTAACTCACTTGATTTCTCAGTTTCCCAGGAAATTTTCTTAGGTTGTACTTTTACAAAGTAAAGGTACTAATATCTCTATCACTGGAGGGAATTTCCAAATGAGGAGGTCCCCATAGCAATGAAGTCACAGATCTGGACAAAAAAAAATAATGAAAGGAAGAGATAATAAAAGGAAGAAATGTTGGTCAACAGTTTCCCAGAATATTGGATACTGTGCAGAATCTTAACAGGACATAGATTCCCTATCAGGTCCTCCAAATATTCCTGTTCACAGCTGAGATTGTAATAACTGCATCAAGCCCCACCCTGAACACTATAAAACCTCTTCAGTGCTGTCCACAGCAAAATGAAAGTGACTGGTTCAAGTACCCACACTGGGAGGGAAAATGTAGATGAAATGGACATAATTCTTAGCTATGGAATAAAGCAGGATGAACAAGCCATTTAGTTAGTCCATCAACCTGAGAGTTTCACATTTATATGATGCCTTCAATGATCCTAAGCTGTCTGCAGTAAAATAAAAAGCCCATCTCTTTAACAGTAGTTTCAGTGATATTATAGATTTATTAATCATATTAATTTGAATCATCCTTTCCCTCTCCTTTAACCTGTATGTAAATTGGTTGTGAATCATGCTGATTCCATCTTCACCACATCTGTTATATCTGTTCTCTTTCTTCTAGTCACATGGTCACCATTCCAAATCAGATTCTCATTACCTACTGCCTGAACCATACAATGGCCACCCAATTGGTCTTCCAGATTCTAGTGTACTAATCTTCAATCCATTCTCTATAAGGCAGCCCAAACAACCTCCCTAAAGTGTCCTCATCAAGAAGTATCAGTGGCCTCCAGGATAAAATACAAACTCCTTTGGTTAGCATTTAAAGTCCTCCATAATATGACTCCAGTTTCTCTTTCCACACTTACTTCACATTACTCCTTTTGCATGTTCTATATACTAATGAATATAGCTAAATTGTTATTTATTTATTTGAATTTAGCACTCTACCCATCTCCTGTCTCCATACTTCTGCCTTCCCTCCTCATCTGCTAAACTTAGAATCCTTCACTTTCACTTTTCAAGGAAGCCTTTTCTGACCTCTTCAAAACCTCTCATTTTTCAAATTATCCTGAATTTACCTGTGTGTGTATTTTTTATATATAATGCAATAACACACTACTTGAGAACAGCATCTATTTTCATCTTTGTCTTTCTATTATTTCTAGCGCCTTGCATAAAATAAGCATTTAATAAATGTTTATTGAGGGAAGGACCTAAGAAAACAATATCAGAAAAAAATGATCCCAAAGGGCAATAGAAAATGCATGGTGATTTTTAAAAGTAAGCTGTAGCATACTGAAAATAGTGTCTTGCATGGGAGACATCAATTTAATTTAACAAGTAGGTATTAAGTACTTGCTGTGTATACAATACTGTGCTAGACAATAAGGATAAAGTGAAGAACAAAATAGCCCCTGCCTTCAAGGAGCTTTCAGTGTAATGGGACATGTATGTTTGTAAAGGGGTAAGCTGGTCATCTGGCAATAATGAGAGACTACAAAGAACCTGAAGATCTTTATCGTTTTTATACTGATAAGAAGGTCTGCAGTATGTTGGATCATAGAATTTCAAAATGGAAAGGCTTTGAGTGATCTAGTCTTACTCCTTCATTTTACAGATGAGGAAAGTGAGGACCAGAGAAATTAAGTGATTTGCCCACAAATCACAAAATGAGTACAATATAAAGCTGGGATTCACATCTAGGTCTTCTGAATTCAAATCTAGTATTTTCAACTTTCTACTACACAAAGCTGCCTTTATGGAAGATTTGTGTAAGGACATAGAGGAGCATCCCACACGATGGAAAAGCTATGACTTCAATCAGCAGAGGTAATACATACACCTATGAGATCACTTATCTTCTTAGTGAAAATGTGAAAACATGGTCTCCTGAAACATCATAATTGGGCTATCACATCTAGTAAGAACGGCCTGTCCCAGTTATGTACAGCTGTTCCAGTAAAGAAACAGAAAACAGATTCCTTTCACACTACTTGAGCACTGCTGAAATTTCTGATGACTGTGAAAATGGCCTTATATACAATGTTTTCACAGCTTGCTTCAGACACAAATTTCTTGCTTTTCTTCTTTGTTGCTTCATGCTGCCATAATCTAAATTTTCTGTAAGAAAAGGCTTTTCTTTTTATTTTCAATTTACAACTATATAATGAAAGATTTCCCCCAAATGAATCAGTTTCCCTGGCATATTCTAGATTTGCCCATTTTAATATTTAAAGATATGAAAGTACATGGGGGCGCTCAGTTTAAAGGGAGATTAACTTTGAGCTCTTGGAACCTATAAAAGAATCTCCTAAATTCAGCATTGTAGGATTCATAAATCCAATGGATTAATAGAACTTAATCTTCTGAATCTATACCAATACTGTTCCAAGTTTGTCTTTTCTCATAAGCTTTTGGCTAATGTTTTTCCCCATAATCACATCTGGTGTTAGCCCTCACAAAGCTTAGTCAGGGATACATTTTTTTTTTCAATATCAGCGTGAAACATGGAAGCTAATGCAATTTAATCAATGAATATCATTAATGAACCTTAAATTAATGAATATCTTATTAAATATTGTTTTAATGATACCTCAACTTCAGTACATGGTTATCCACTAGTATAACAGTGATCTGAGACTGGCCAATGAGAGTTTAATTCTTATGAGCATGCTTACAAAAGACAGCCAGGAAACTGAGAGAGACTGTGTCATCCAGATGGTAATTTTTAAAGTGTTTTCAGTCCAGCTCAATAAAAAGGCTTCACTTCTTCATGTGGTGAGCACACCGGAAACACTACCTGCACATGCTATACAGTTCAAGGGCGTAGATCTGGAAAATGCTGGATCAGGCAAAGCATACTGGATGAACTCAGAAGGGCTGGTCTCTCATTGGCCAGTGTAAGTCTCCCATTATACATATAACTTTAAAAAAAAAAAGTCCCTCCTAGATCTATCTCTGACTTCAACATAGAGGAAGAGAACTCTTGAAACAGAGTAGAAGATATCCTAATTAAGGAAGGTATAATTATTTCCCCTCCCCTCATACATAGTGTGAGAGGCAGTAAAGTGTAGAAGAGTACTGAGCTTGGAATCCTGGGTTCAATTTGTCACTAACAGTAGTTTTCTGAACCTGGGCAAATCACTTAAAACTCTCTAAGTCTCAATTTTCTTATCTATAAAATAGGGATATCTATTGAAGTGCTATAATATCTGTTATGAGGCATAGGGACTGGATCTATGATTAATACAGGGAACTCCCAGGTGAGGAAAGTTCCTCAATAAAAGCTGGTCAGTGCATTCCCTGCAGCTTAAGCCTTAGATTGCCCAGGGCAATGAGAGGTTAAGAGATATGCTCTGGGTCACATGACTAGAATTTGTCAGAAAATGAACCCAGGTCTTCTTGGCTCTGTGATTGTCTCACTAGTTACTATACCATGATGCCTTTCAATATCAGTTATTATTGTTATTGTTAACATAGTCATCTTTCATATGCTTGCCCCACTATATACCCTATGGTATAATGGTTGTCTTTCTGAAAACCCAATGAACTCAAATTCTGTTATTCTATGATAACTAATATATTATTGAGGTATCTGAAAGACAGAATGATCACAATGGGTGGAGTTTGGAATGCAATTTCCAATTATTGATTAGCTAGATTAATTTAGAAGCCAGAGAAAAACACCTAGATTTAAATGGGGATCTGCTCTATGACTCACCTATGCCCCATGTGCTTGCTTCTAACATTTCAGTAATCTTTGAACATTCAGTCTATGATCTCCAAACTTTGCTACTCTTATGGAAGTAAAATGAAGAAGTTGGTTTGAATTTAAGAGTATGATGAGTTTTAATGTTCGAATAGACATAACAAGCAAGAATAAAAAGATTATCAGGTTTCAAGGTAATCTCTGGTGTCATTCATACACCAGAATAGCAAAGGGTGTACCTTGGGTGTGAATATGAGATGGAGTATGAATTATCCCCATAATGAATGTACAAGGAAGTGTGCAGGTCATGCAATAAAATTCAAATATTCAAACAGAATAATGATCTCATCTATCTAGAAGCTCCTTCCTACAATGCAAATAGAAACTCATCTTGTCTGTGTCCTTCCAAAAGTCTGCACAGGGGGCTATAATAAAATTTGTTGACAATCTAAAAACTGTGATTCATAGCACCCTCTGCCCCTTCTGTCACTGTTCAGCCACCACGACCACAGAAGCAAAAAGGGATCTGTGAACTCGTTTAAATATTGCGGAAGGGAGAGATACATAGAAAGTAACAGGAATTGGTTAAAATATTACCAGAAGGTTTTATTAGGGTTGAGGGATCTAAATAAACTTTGTAGTCAAAGGAAGAAAACCAATAAAGATGCAAGGATCAAAAGTGTAAGGCAGTGCAGTTCGGTCTAGAAGGATGTACACTGCAGTTTTTGTTTTTGTTTTTTTTTTCTATATAAGGATGATATTACTGACCCCTTGTCTGTATGGAATAAACTTAATTTGTTTGAGTTTTCAATTGATTCACAGCCATCCATGAATCAACTTCTAGTTACATCTCCCATATGTGATCAAAGAATAGATTATCCCTACCTCAAAATGTTGTTTGTATAAATTGTCAGCTCTTCTGAAAATGGCATTTGGAAAGAATATATAATAGAATATGTAAAGAATATATAATGAGCAAAATTATTTGAATCACAAATAGTGCCGTTCCTTTTTTTTTTTTTTTGGCTAGGCAATGGGGTTAAGTGACTTGGCCAGGGGTCACATAACTAGTAAGTGTTATGTATCTGAGGCTGGATTTGAACTCAGGTCCTCCTGTATCCAGGGCCGGTGTTCTATCCACTGTGCCACCTAGCTGCCCCCATTCCTTCTCATTCCAATGTGGCAACCCATTGCAATGTTGTGCTTGCTTTTTATGACCCTTCATGATTACATTGATTTTGAATAGAATACGTTCCCCTGATGCTCCTTCTGGACATTAACAATACACATCACTAACTATGCTGCCTTTGTACTTATTCTAGGAATGACTGATTTGTACTTATCTACTTGGGATCATTTCCCCAATTCTCTTCCTAAATTAGAGTGTATAACATTGGACGTAAAGTCTGCCCCATTCCCCATTCAACTCAACAGATGCTGTCCATTGTGTTAGGTGCTGGGTATAAGATAATGAAAAGAGTAATATCAAAAATATCGAGGAGCTTATAATTTTTGAAAGGGGTATAAAACATAGAGGAACTCAATCAACAAACATTTCTTAAGTACTTCATAATACAGGGTGTCCCAAAAGTCTTAATGTAGCTTTCAGCTTTAATTACTTTCAACTTTTAACAGTTTCAATAGTCGTTGATAAAGCAGTCACTTTATTTGTACAAAAAGACACAAGACTGTTGACTTGTCATCAAAACAAGACTACACAATAAGCTTTAATTTAAGCTTTAGTAGCCTAAAACTGAGACTTTGAGGATACACCATATGGTAGGCCCTGCACCATGGTTTGAGAATACAAAGACAAAAAAAAAATATTTACTACCTCAAAAAGCTTATATTTTAACAGGTGAGACAACATTACATAAATAGGCATATCCAAAATAAATCTGAAGTAATGTAGTGGTCATAGGGGGTTACTATCATCTGAGGGCATCAAGAATTTCCTCATGGAGAAGGTGAGCTCTGAAGGAAAGTAAGACTTCTAAGAGGTGGATATTAAGATAGAATGCCTTGTGTGAGGAAAAGTGAGATCAGTTTGGCTGAGCTACAGAGTACACAAAGGGGAGCCGTGTATAAAAATATGAGGCAACTGGAATCAGGAAGACCTGAGTTCAAATCCAGCCACAGACACTTACTAGCTGTGTGACCCTGGAGGCACTTAACCACTATTTGTTCCAGTTTTCTCATCTGCAGAATGGAGAGAATAATGGCACCTATCTTCCATGTTTGTTGTGAGGATCAAATGCACTTACATTTGGAGAGAGCTTAGCACAATGCCTGGCACACAGTAGGTGCTATATAAGTGTTAGCAGTGAGGAGGAGGAGGAGGAAGAGGAGCACTCAGAAAGAGGCAAGAGATCCCAGAAGGGAGAGAGCTGAAGTAACTATCCCAAGCAGGGACTAAATACAAACTCTTACCATTATTCTTAAACCAGCTGAACTAAGGTGTCATTATCTCTCTTTATCAAGCTATCCATTTCAAATAAAGTAAAGGTTGATGGTGTGGTGTTCAGTTATTTCAGTTGTGTATGACCCCATTTGGGGTTCTCTTGGCAAAGAGAATGGAGTGGTTTGCCATTCCCTTCTCCAGAAAGTAATGTAAAGGTTGGAAATGTGTAATTCATAATGAGAGGAAGGCAACACTGATACGATGTATGTGCAACTCCTGAGACTCCTTGTGACACTGCCTGAATTTATTGTGTGATCTTGTTTTAATGACAAGGCAACAGTCCTGTGTCATTCTGTACAAATAAATAAAGCAGCAGCTACATCAGCTGTTGATGACAAGGAAAACAAATAATGGGTTTATCCTTACTTAAAGAGTGCCCTAGGACACATCTCTTTTATGCTCAGGGAAGGCTTCATTTGACCTAATGTTAAGAACTGTTAAAGAGGCTGTTATTGATTAAGATCAGATAACCATCTCATTATTCATTTTATTTAGAATATTTTTTTTTGTTGTTGCACTGTACTAGGATACCAGAAGGGTAAGCATAAATGCTCTCCCTCTTATCTTGAATCACAGAATTTGAGTTCATTGGGTTTTCAGAAAGACAACCATTATACCATAGGGTATATAGTGGGGCAAGCATATGAAAGATGACTATGTTAACAATAACAATAATAACTGATATTGAAAGGCATCATGGTATAGTAACTAGTGAGACAATCACAGAGCCAAGAAGACCTGGGTTCATTTTCTGACAAATTCTAGTCATGTGACCCAGAGCATATCTCTTAACCTCTCATTGCCCTGGGCAATCTAAGGCTTAAGCTGCAGGGAATGCACTGACCAGCTTTTATTGAGGAACTTTCCTCACCTGGGAGTTCCCTGTATTAATCATAGATCCAGTCCCTATGCCTCATAACAGATATTATAGCACTTCAATAGATATCCCTATTTTATAGATAAGAAAATTGAGACTTAGAGAGTTTTAAGTGATTTGCCCAGGTTCAGAAAACTACTGTTAGTGACAAATTGAACCCAGGATTCCAAGCTCAGTACTCTTCTACACTTTACTGCCTCTCACACTATGTATGAGGGGAGGGGAAATAATTATACCTTCCTTAATTAGGATATCTTCTACTCTGTTTCAAGAGTTCTCTTCCTCTATGTTGAAGTCAGAGATAGATCTAGGAGGGACTTTTTTTTTTTAAAGTTATATGTATAATGGGAGACTTACACTGGCCAATGAGAGACCAGCCCTTCTGAGTTCATCCAGTATGCTTTGCCTGATCCAGCATTTTCCAGATCTACGCCCTTGAACTGTATAGCATGTGCAGGTAGTGTTTCCGGTGTGCTCACCACATGAAGAAGTGAAGCCTTTTTATTGAGCTGGACTGAAAACACTTTAAAAATTACCATCTGGATGACACAGTCTCTCTCAGTTTCCTGGCTGTCTTTTGTAAGCATGCTCATAAGAATTAAACTCTCATTGGCCAGTCTCAGATCACTGTTATACTAGTGGATAACCATGTACTGAAGTTGAGGTATCATTAAAACAATATTTAATAAGATATTCATTAATTTAAGGTTCATTAATGATATTCATTGATTAAATTGCATTAGCTTCCATGTTTCACGCTGATATTGAAAAAAAAAATGTATCCCTGACTAAGCTTTGTGAGGGCTAACACCAGATGTGATTATGGGGAAAAACATTAGCCAAAAGCTTATGAGAAAAGACAAACTTGGAACAGTATTGGTATAGATTCAGAAGATTAAGTTCTATTAATCCATTGGATTTATGAATCCTACAATGCTGAATTTAGGAGATTCTTTTATAGGTTCCAAGAGCTCAAAGTTAATCTCCCTTTAAACTGAGCGCCCCCATGTACTTTCATATCTTTAAATATTAAAATGGGCAAATCTAGAATATGCCAGGGAAACTGATTCATTTGGGGGAAATCTTTCATTATATAGTTGTAAATTGAAAATAAAAAGAAAAGCCTTTTCTTACAGAAAATTTAGATTATGGCAGCATGAAGCAACAAAGAAGAAAAGAACAAAACATAGGCCAGCTTTGAAGTAATCAATAATACAAAAATATAGTAAGAGTTCACATTGTATTATCGATTACTTCAAAGCTGGCCTATTTCAGCTTCCAATGCAATCAAGATTTATGTGGCTACTTAATTTGTTTTGTTTGTGCTGACTGGAGCATAGTTCATTACATTTATGTAGACTTCCCATGTGTGTCCTAAATTGGTTGTTGAAAATGAAATGCAGTGGATGAAATCTATTTAGTATTTAAAAGTGCTTCAGTTGGAAGGAGGGGAGAATCAATTTTAATACTGATTTGAAGCAATTACATAGTCTTTGTCCTTGAACTTAGGAACTGAGAACAA
The DNA here is from genome assembly GCF_900497805.2 of Vombatus ursinus. Lineage (NCBI taxonomy): Eukaryota > Metazoa > Chordata > Mammalia > Diprotodontia > Vombatidae > Vombatus > Vombatus ursinus. Next base: position 17,070,979 of record NW_020954619.1, read on the forward strand.
AATGAAGGAAAATAATGATGGCTGTAGTTAATTATATGTAACTTATCTGGTTTATTTTGAAATTCCCCTCACCAAAGTAGCAAATAATAGAGAACTGGGAGGTAGAAAGGATGTAGACCTTTGCCCTGAGTTGGAAAAATGTACAACATTAACTATTTTTTCTCCTTTAGCAGGTAAAACAGTTGAGCTTAGCTAGTTACCAAGAATAATGAAGTAATATAGGAAGACATAAGGGCCTGTTTCCCCATTCTGCAATCGGATCCTTGGATGTTGGTTTCATGATGTCTCAGGGTCTCTTAACTATTGGGACTCAGGGTCCCAGTGTCTTTTCTCTACTGAATGTTATCCTAGTCATCTCTTTTTCCGACTGAACTCGTCTTATAAAAATTTGAGGTTGCCTTTTTTGTTGCTTGTCTTGATTGTTTTGTGTGGTGTTTGTCCTTGGAGCCCGAAGTACTAATTATGGCTCTAGCCTTAGACCCTCTAAACAAGTTTTTAGAAATTAGAGAATTACTGAAATTAAGGGCAACCAAAATAATTATTTTGGGGGGTGATCTAAGGGCTACTCACTGAAAGAAACTAGGCGTGTTGGTTTGTGACAAAGTCTCATTGTCAATAAAGGCAAAGCTGGGCAACATAAAGATTCTGGATTTGAAGTCCGCAGATTTGGCTTCAAGTCCCAGGTCTGCTTACTATTGCATAACCTTAGACAAGTCACTTAAAGTCTCTGAGACTCAGTTTCCTCACCTATATAAAACTAGGTGCCCCCTGGGGACTCTAAATCTATAATCCTATGACCCAATGATTCTTTCAGCTTTGCTCTTCTGGAAATATTACTTAACTAGTGCTTATATCATGCTGGAGACCAAATGAGATCTCACTCACTTGATGAGCAGCTAAAATGAAGTAAGTACTTAAAGTACTGGCCCCAGATATTTGACCTAGTGACTCTGAGGACCACTTTCAAGACAGAAAAATATTAGAGGCTTTGGATGGAAAATTGAGGAGATACAAAGGATCACCATGGTAATTTCAAGGTCACCATTGGGCACAGGTTTATCTAATAAACTATTTAAGTAGGTAGTGGAAGCTGCATTGAGGAACATGGAGTCCAGCACTTAGCCAGAAGGTTTTTCTCCCTCATTCCCTTGGCTGACAAAGAAATGGCTCTTTGATCTCTTGTTGCAGTTTGGTCATTTTCAATTGTGTATATAATAATTTATTGTTATTTAAACATCATATAGGGGCTATTAAATAAAAATTGACTTCATAAAGATGAAATCTAGAAAACTTTAAAGCTTCTGAAAACCCACACATTTAAGTAATATTTTTAAAATTCTTTTGATTTGGTGAAATTTTTTAAATATACATATACACAGGGGGTGGAGTCAAGATGGCAGAGTAAAAGCAGTGATTTGCTTGAGCTCTCCCCCAAACTCTTCCAAATACCTATAAAAATGGCTCCAAACAAATTCTAAAGCAGCAGAACCCACAAAAAGACAGAATGAAACAAATTTACAGCCCAAGAAAGCCTGAATCGTTGATCAGAAATATACATATACACACACAAAGAATGGGTAACACGTATAAATAGTTATGCAATCAAAAGTGAGGAGAAAACAGCTGGAGAAAAAACAGATGTGATCAAGAGTCCTTTAAACTGTTTCACTATGAGTAAAATATTAAGGAGACTGGTACCCAAGAAGTAGCTCCGGGATGATGACTTAAAAACTAGATTCTCTTCTTGGAAAGGGAAAAAACACACACAAAATATTTTTTAAATTTCTAATAATAATTTATCTTCCATTAAGGTCTTCTGATGCCTTAGCTTAATGTTGGGATAACTCTCAGGTCTCAAAACCTATGTTAGTAGAACATTACATCTGGCAGGTCTGACCATGATGGAAAGGTTCTGAATTTGTGGACATTAACAAACTATTGTTGTAACCCTAAAACCAACTCACCCACACAGATCCATAGGTATTAAGCCAGCATAATCACTTTTTTTCAGTCAAAACAATTGCAATCTGCATCAGTGAAGAGATTCCACTATTGATATAAAAGATTCTTGAAATATTTCAGCATCAATATAAAAGAAATAACAGGCTAAAATTATTATAGGCTAAATTTGGCTTTCCTAATATCATTCAATGGTAAAATTAAGATTATGGCAAGAGAGAGGCAGTATAGAATCAATTATCAATTCTTCTCCAGGTTCTGCCCACTTTATTTTCTATCAATTCAGACAAGTCTTCCAATATTTCTCTGAAACAATTCCCTGCTTCATTTGTTATAGCACAACAGTATTTCACTATATTCATGACTTGTTCAGCTATTACCCAACTGATGGTAAATGGATTTGTTTCTAGTTTTCTACCACCACCACAATAATTCTTATTTCCTTGATCATTTCAGAATAGCAGCATTGTTGGATCCAAGAGTACGCACAATTTAGTAACATGGGGTAGAGTTCCAAATTGTTTTCTGGAATGAAACTTTGCATTAATATATTTGCTTTCCCACAAACCTTTCAACAATTGTCATTTTGTGTTTTTGTCAACTTTGAAAATTTAATAGAGATGAAGGAGAACCTCAGAATTACTTTAATTTGCATGTCTCCAAATATCAGCATTTGGAGTAATTTTTCATATCTTTATTGATAGCTTTGATATCTTCTGAAAAATGCCTTTTAAAATCCTTTGATCATGTATCAATTGGGGATTGTAAGATTGAATCAGTTCTCAGTATATTTTGGAAATGAGACCTTCATCAGAAAAACTTGTAATTTTTTCCTCAGCTACCTACTTCTCTTCTAATTGGAACTGCATTAGCATTGTTCGTGCTAATTTTACATAAATTTTTACATAATCAAAATTATCTATTTTATTTCCTATATTCTTCTCAATCCTTTGGTCATGAAGTCTCCTCCTATCCACCAATCTGAAAAATTTGCTTATGATGTCAATATTTATGCCTATTTTGGTATATGGTGTCAGATGCTAGTGTATACACAGTTTCTACTGGACTACTTTCCATTTTTCCCAGTAGTTTTGATGAATAGTTAACTCTTACTCAAGGATTTGGGGTGTTTGGGTTTATCAAACACTAGGTTACTCTGTTCATTTACTTTTCTATATTGTATATTTAATATGTTCCACTGATTAAATTATCTATTTTTTAATTAGTGCCAAATCATTTTGATGATTACTGCTTTGTAGTTTGAGATTAGGTACCACTAGACTCTCTTCATTTTTTAATATTATTTCTGTTGAGATCCTTGACCTACTATTCCTCTAGATGAATTTAATTATTATTTATTCAAGCATTATAAAACAATCTTTTGAAAGATTGATTGATACGGCACTAAATAAATAAATGCATTTACACTGCATTGTCATTTTTATTATTTTGGCTTACCCTACCAAGGAGCAATTAATATTTCTTCAATTATTTAAGTTTGTCTGTGTAGAGTGCTTTATAGTTATATTTACATAGTTCCTTTATGTCTTATCAGGTTCATTCCAAATCACTGTAGCTATTTTAAAAGAAATGTGTCTACTGTGTATTGATTTAAAATAATAATTAGGTGCAAAAGAAGAAAATATTACCTTGAAGGTTCTCCTCAAAGTATATCCCATGCACAAATTAAAATTATTCAGGACTCTTTGAGAAGTGCAGTTAAGGAAAAAATGTTCAGCAATTCACAAGAATAATAAAATTAAGTGGTGTAAGATATGGAAATGTTATTGATAATCTAGGTTGGTAATCAGTGTCACTGAAAACATGCTACAGATTCCAATTGAAAGAAGAACTTTTTAATAATAGCTAGATTCTACAAATGCTCCTATTCACAGGTAACATCTAGAACTTATAATAATAGTAGTACTTTATTTAGTACTTTAATTATATTTATATATAAATATATTTACATATATAATTAATTATGTTAATTTAATAATTATTTAGTACTTTAAAATTTACAAATAATTTTGTGATATGAATTAGAAGTCTTGAAATACTACAAACTGCCTTCAAGAAAATCCACTGAAAGTAAGAGAGAGAGATTTGTCCAAAATTTTTATTAGAAAAATAAAATAAATAAAAATATTTTTGATACTATTGTATGCTGCTTAATGGGCCAGGTGATCTTACTATATACGAGTTATACCTTGGACAGATGCTTTGTCAGACTCACTAGCCTCCTCAGTGTAGCCAAACAAGTAATTAGGAAATGTTTCACAACATAAATAAAAATACAAAACAACAAAGATAATGTTAATGTGTAGTTTTGAAGTCAATATGTGACCAGCTGGGATCCAATTCTGCTTTGAGTTTGATACCTCTGCTTTAGATGAGACACAGAATTAAACAAGATTGAGGAGGTCATAGAAATCCTGTTTTCCTTCAGAAGTGCAACTCAAGCATGACACAAAGCCTTTCCTGTCCCTTCTCTTCTCAATCCTCCAAATGATACTGTCATCTGGAACATAGTAAACCCTTAATAATGCTCTATCGATCTATCTCTCTATCTTTATTGTATTATCTACTTTGTATTCATGTATTTGTTGTTTTTACCTATTCTGTTCATATATAATGAAAAGTAATATATGTATAGAACATACACGTGTATGTACATATGCATATATGTGTGTATTTGTCTCCCCCAATAGAATACAAACTCCACTGCCACAAAAGCTGATCTCCCTAATACCAGCACATTTTTCCAGTGATGCTATAAATCACGAAATGTCATGATCTTGGAAGAATCAATATTACAAATAAATTAAAGAGAAATGCAAATATGCATAGTGAGTCTAACTAGGCTACAGCATGTTACCAATGACAACTTATACATGAGGAGTGCCATTAAAAACATTAAGGATGTCTATGACCAGAAAAAAAGTGAATATGATAAGGAGAGAGAAACTGATGGGCAGTTCAAGTGCTGCATTTGCTCTCTCAATGAACTAAACCACTGAGAACAGGGGTTCTTACTGTTTTTGTTTTGTTTTTTTTGTATCATGGATAACCTTGAGGTTGAGTTGAAGCGTACAAACCCCTTTCCATGACAGTGTTTTAAAAACATAAAATGCATATGATTATAAAAGAAACCAATTATATTAAAACACAGCTTATCAAAATATTTTAAAAATTCATAGAGCCCAAGCTAAGGACATGACTTAGAAGAAGAAGATGTAGATTCTGTTCTCCCTCAGTTTTTCCTAAAGGATTCCAAGTACATCTCTTTTTTTGGTTCTGACAATTTTATTCAGTGTCTGATACTTGTCTGATTATTATTTCATCCTTGAAAACAAAATGTGTCTGGCTTTTCATTTTTGTATTCCCAGTACTGAGGCAAAGTATCTTGTGCATAACAGAGAATTAATATATGATTATCTAATTTAGAAACACTTTTAAGGTATTTTGCAGAGATATGGACATAAGTTACACAGGTTAGGAAGTTATGACAGTAGGTGACTCAGCGGGTGGAGTGCTGGGCTCGGAGTCAAAAAGATCTGAGTTCAAACTTGGCCTCAGACACTGACTAGATATGTGACCCTAAGGAAGCCACTTAAACCTCTGTTTGCCTCAGTTTCCCTATGGGGATAATAACAGAACCTACCTCCTAGGGATGTTGTGAAGATTACATGGGATAATAATTGTAAAGCAGTTAGCATAGTGACTAGCACTTAGAAAGTGCTATATAAATGTTAGCTATTAGCTATTATGTAGGGATTATAATTGTGACCCCAAATAGTGAAAGACTATCTACACCAATGAAATCATGCTTGATCCATCAAAATGTGAAAGGCAAAAGAAAGGATTTTCTATCATAGAGTGAAATGAAATTCTCTGATTACCTTGTTTTGATACAAAGGGAAAAAATTATTTCTGCGTTTCCAAAATGTTAAATTTATCGGTACATTCACGAGTTTCTAAGAGGTTATTATGTAACCTCATCCATTTTTCCTAAGGACATTTCTAAAACTGTATCTGTATTAGATTCTATATAGGTGGCCAAAGTATCATAGTGGCTTTACTATGGCTTTACTGCATAAATATTTTCTAATTTTAATACATATCTGACTAAAATGTCAGTCTTTAGAAAATAAAGTAATTTATTTAAACCAACAGTGTAATTTTTAAACTCTAAAATTAAACTTTTTCAGGAGAAGAACATTTTTTGTCCAATTGGAGCTATAAAATATTTGTTGACTTCTCCAATGTGCTTTAGACATTTACCTTTTTTGGTCATTTCCATTTATATTTCCCTAAAAGTTTCAGTCTTTCCATGAATTTCTATACAACTTAACAATGGGAACATTTGTACTTCACTGAAGCTAATAGAATTTTTTAATCCACAATTTCTCCACATACTTAAAGTATCTATGACTCAAGAAAGGCAAAGTGATAAGGTTTTGGTCATTTCTTTGTTGCTGTTTTACATTTGTTTGGATGAGCTGATATTGTTTTTAGTCACGTTTGCTTTCTGGCAATAATTCATCCCATTAGAGAAATCACATAGGACAAGTACTATAGAAATTATTTTAAATACTGATTGTGACCTTTCTATAGTCTTGACAGAAACAGTGCTAAAGATGCAATTATCTAGTGTTTTCAAAGTCTTGATGCATTCAGAAAAGTGACTTAACATATGTTTTGGGCCAAATTTTCAATAACAGCTTCTAAATCTGCAAGCCTGTGTTTTGGCTGTAGGCACCTTTCAGGCCACCAGGAACTTCAGTTGATGAACACTAAGAGCCTTACATGCATCCAAAAATGTTAATAATCACATATTTAAGTATGAAGTTGAAAAATTTCTGTACCTCCCACATGACTCAAGTGGCACAAAGTTAAGGATAGCTAAGATTAAGGTTGGTTTGGAGCCTTATATTCTATGATATATATTCACATTTGAACTCATCATCAAATATAAGATATAAATCTAATGGAAAAAATAATGTAGAACTGTGGGAGAATAAGGTAAAACTAAATGGGAGAAATTAATTCTGGAAATATACATGACCCTGTGAAAGTTTTTAAAAGAGTAAAGGAAAAAGAAAAAAAAAGGCTACCATTTATTATATATTTATATGGTGCTGAATAATGATCAGCCTCTGTCCCAAAACTAAAATAATGGTAGAATGTTCCAGAAAAATCTCTATTTAACACTAGTTTTTCTTCAGCAAGTTTTCTCTGCCATTGTTTAGCAAACTGATGTCTTCTAGAATCCTCTAGGAACCTTCCATGGTTCTTTCCAAGAACTTCACAAACATCTCTCTGGCTGTGACATGTAGGTTCCCAATCATATAAACCTGGATGAGACCCAACCTCTCCTTATAGAATACCTGGCTCTCTTCTATATCATGGTGTGTTCCTGTTACAAAGGTCAGCCCAGGTACCAAGGCAGAAGTGTACCTCTTACTTGCACCATCAGTCTCCTTCCACTTCCTAACAAAAATAGATATAGTTGTACTCAAGGCCAGAATTCTATATCACATGATCTTTCTGGAGATTGGCTGTATACTTGTGCTTCTTGGTGACCGTGACCTAAACTTTATCCTTTCTTCCCATTCTTATGCCTCCATAACTAAAGTTAAGCTATCCTTTGAGTGGGGTAGGTAAAATGCATACAACATAAAAGACCTTCTGTATTTTAGCATTATTAGATGGCTTGCTTCTTTTGTGGAACTCTTAAACCCTCTAAAGCATCTACAATGGACCAGCACAAATGGAGCAAGATTTCTGTTATAGTCTCCAACAACCCTGTGGCCTCAAGGCAAATCACCTAATCACTCCAGGTCAGTTTCCTCATGTATAAAATGAGAAAATTGGTCTATATTATCTCTAATGTCCCCTTCAGTATTGAAAGTCTATGATTCTAAGGGATTCTGAGTCATATGAGCTCTCAGGCTAAAGTGATTAGAGGGAGTATTAAGCCAAATATTATCTTCCAAATTGAGCACATGATTGGTAAGCCTTAGCCCAGTGATTTCCAACCTTTTTCAGTATTAGGTAGTTCTTTTTAATGTCCAAGTATTCACAAATGCTGACCTTAGCTATTCTGATGAATAAGAATATATATGACTGGATATGATAATAACAATAACAATAACAATAACAACAACTAACATTCACATAGAGCTTTAAGGTTGGCAAAATATTTATATGATCCTCATATTTTGTGAGGTAAGTGTTATTATTACCTGAATTTATATATAGGAAAACTATAGCAGAGAGTTGGCAAGTATTGTATACGGTACCACACAGCTACTAACTTTTAAAAGCAGCATTCAAACTTTGATCTCCCTGACTCCAAATTCAAAGTTCTATCAACTACCGCAAGTTGCCTTTGGATATGGCATAGAGTTTGGGAATCTCAGTTCTAGATCACAGGTCTCTAACTTTTTTTGTGTGTGTGACTAGGAACTCCTGGACAGGATAGCAGATGTGTGGGGATAATGTGCTAATTAGGAAATTGTGAGGTTATGGAAAGCACGGATTGCCAGTAGACTACATCCAAGTTCCCGTTTGAGTACGTTCAGAAATGCTTAAAGACCATAAAAATTGTATATAGCCAAAGTCTTTACTTTTATGATCAATCATACTCTAATCTGTTATTGCTTGGCTGATTGTGAATCCATGCCTTAAACAGAATTCTGGCTTGAGAAAAACATGAGGGGACTCTGTGGCATAATGCTATAGAGTCAAATGAAAATGGAAGTCAAGGTAATGGTTATGAATTTATAAATAAATTTGAATTCTTTTATGATTTTCTTTTGCTAAAGTTATTACAAGAAATTACTCATTCATTCAGGAAATATTTACTGACCATATAATAGATGTTACAGGGATGTTAGCAGCCTTCGACTAAAAAAACTGCTATGGGCCTCTGGGTAAAGGGGGAGTATTGGGCTCTATCTCTCACCAGTTGCCATGTGTCTTAAGAATGCATGGTCCTTTTGTTTCCGTTCTCTTTTTGTTTATTCTTTTCTAATATTGGGTGAATAAGTATCTAGAGATTAAATGATCAGATTACAATCCTGTGAGCTTCAAGAGGTAGAGAGACTCACAAGAGGTTCAGCAACTGGGGTTGCAGCAGAATCTTGACAGGACCGAGAGCAATACTGTCCAGTTAAAAGCTAGCCCTGAGAAGTAACCTGCTTGGCCCAGTCAGCCCAGCACAATTCAATAAAGCAGCTAAGATACCATGTCCTTTTAGCAAGAAGATGACTCTTCCCTTGGCTATGCCATACCTTGAAACAAATTTGGTGATGACTTTAGAAAAGGGAAAAAAAAAGGATTCCCAGAACCAGGAGGAAAAGAGTTATGATAGATTTGTCCAGGATGATTCAAGAGTGGCTCTGTGTAGAATCATAAGGATGGACTAGATTACAATTTCCAAACCAATGAGTTATGATACTTCATTACATTACAAAAAATGTCTTTGGTATTTTGGGGCATCTTCAATCACTTTCCCAATTTTTGAAAGGAAGGGTGGTGTGTTGTGGTAACCGTAATAGAGACAAATGATGATTGGGGTGTATTTTTATATACCAACACCCACTTTACAGCAATTTACTAATCATCCTGCCTCCTACTTGGCCTCCACCCACTAGAATTTGACTCCAGGACCTACGACTCTGTGCCCTGACTAGTGAACTTTCACTTTATCTTACTCAGTCCTGGGCCACCATGCCACTTCCTGACCATCTCCAAGCCACTTTCCACTGCCTCCTCCTTCTAACTCTTGCTGTCCTACATGTATTGTCTTTCCCAATAAGAATGTATGTTCCTTATGCTACCTATCTTGCTTGTATTTATAACCCTAGCATTCAGTAAGTACTTAATATGCTTTTTCATTTATTCATTAATTCATACAAACCAAAATAAAATATAATTTCTTTCTTCATGAAGCTTGTTAGGTCAGCAGAATAAAGGAAACATACACATATACAACAGTAATAAGCAATACAATATGGAAAGTAATAAACAAATACATGGAAATTCAAAAGAGAGAAAGATCAGTTCCTGCTGTGGGATCAGGGAAAGTGTCATGGAGCCATTTGATATGGACCATGAAATGTAAGTATGCAAACTGAAGCAAGTTTTGATATTTTATTTTACAAAGATACATGATGTCTTTCCAAAGCATTAAAGAGATTTAATAAAGGCAGACTTAACTTTTCCACTCTACAAAACAAATAAATCCCTTTCTGTTGAATTAATATCACATAAAAGCCTTTTCTCTTTATAGCCTAATGATATACAAAGTATGCCAAAAATATAATAAGCAAAAAACTATGTAGCGCTCTTAGAAGTTTTAAGTGATTATCAAATTTATTTGTCATCTCCAAAACTTTTGCTTCATCTCACATCAGACAACTGCTCAAGTTAACTTGGCATGTTAAAATATTGTCAAATATGGTATTAGCTACAACAACCAAGTCAGAAATTGTCAGTACTAAGAAAAGACTTCAGTAGTTTAGAGATTTTTTCTAAAAAGTAAATGCTAATCAATTAAGGCATTTCTCATGGTTCAGTTGACCCAAGAAATTAAGGCTTCTAAGTACATTTTCAAGCACATAACATTTTTCTCCATATTCCTGATCTCTCCTATTTTTCACAATCAGATATATCAACCGGCACACGTATACACTGAAATGTATTTCTTGCCCAGGACAGTAACTTTCAGAAGATAACAAAGATCCAAGCAACAAACTGCCATTTTAAATATAGTTTTTTGGGGGGGAAGAAACATCTCTCAATATAACTTTTCAAACTGTCTTTCCATCAGAAAAGGAAAATTATGTGAACCAAGGCATTTCCCTTTTTATTTTACCTGTCACAAATGTCAGAGTTCAGTGTCTTGTTCTCATAAACAGGTAGATACCTGATGGCCTCTTCTCCTTTACACTGATACTCTGTGTTATCCTTACATTTCTTATTTTATGCTGTGGTTTATCTGTGTCAAGCTCACTTGGAAGGCAAAAATCATCAATTATAACTATTACAAAGGAATACACAAACAAAAAGACAAATACTTCTACAAGTAAATATGGGCTGCATCTAAAAAATCTCAAAACAACTGGATGATTTAAAAAATTTAAGACTGTAATATTTGACTGCTATAACTGTTCGCAATCTTAGAAGTCTTCTTATCCGAACCCTTCATTTTACGGCTGAGGAAACAAATGCCCAAAGAATTAAGTGTCTTTGCTAAGATTTGAAAACAGGTACTCAGCTGTCAAATTAAAGAATGGGCCACAGAAACTTACAGCCAAAAGACAAGACACAGTCCCTTTCTTCAAGCTCATAATCCAGTTTTACAAAGTTACAGCTCACCTTATAGCTACATAATGAAAACTTGGCTGAATAACTACCTGCTACACAGAACTTTTCCCCAGCTTTTCTATTCACAATGTGCCCCTTCCCACCCAGACAAGTCGAAGACACATCACATGTTCTCTGTTTTCAGTTTCAAATGATCTACCCTTCATACCATTACCAAATTATTTTCTCTATGTACAGATCTGATCATATCAATCCTTTCCTCAATTTCCTTTCGTTGTCTCCTTTTTTCCTTCTGAATAAGATTCGAACTACTTAACCCTTATCAACCTGGCACTACCCTGAGCTTTCCAGGAACTTGCCACGTTCCATCACATGCTGCAAGTTCCAGCCTAAATGGACCACTCACTATCTCCATCCCAGAGAAACCTTACAAGAGACATAATAACTATCTTTAAATATTTATAAAGTTGTCATGTGAAAGATGTATCAGACTCGATCAGTTTCGCCCCAAAGGGCAGAAACAAGCATGTGAGAATGGAAGAATCAGAGGTGAATTTTGTCCCAAAGTAAGGATAACTTCCTAATGTTTATTCCATAATATCTTTGTTCAAAAGTGTAATGGGCTGACTCAAGAGAGAAGAGATCCCTATATGTAAATTATTTTGAGGCAGCTAGGTGGTAACAACAGACAGAGAGCAATGCACTTGGAGTCAGAAGGAGGTGAGTTCAAATATTTCCTTAGACACTGTGTTATTCTGGGTAAGTCACTTAACCTCTGTTCCAGTTTTATTATCTGTAAAATGGGGATAATAATAGCATTTACCTTCCAAGGTTGTTGTGAGAATGAGATAATAATTATAAAGTGCTTTATACAGAGCCTGGCACATAGTAAGTGTTATATAAATGTCATGTTTCTGCCGCTATCTTATTTATCTTTTTATTTCCCACAATATCCAATATAGTGCTCTGTAAGGAATAGGCCCTTAAAAATTATGGAACTGAATTTAACACATTTCTAGTGAAGTTTTATGTATAATTTAAAACGTATGTTAAAATGTACATTATGCAATTTATTGGATTAATTAGCATCAAGTTTAAACCACGTTATATGCATAGTATAAGTTTTTTAAAGGCAAAGACTGCTTTGGCACAGTGCCTCACACATAGTAAGCTTTTTTTTAAATACTTGTCGATAGGTTGACAATAGGATCTGATGCTGGAAACAATTGTTTTATTGAGGTTCTCCTGTAAATTATCTGTTGCTTTGAACTGGTACATGGCAGGTACTTAATAAATGTCTGGTGACTGACTTTCTATAATAACTATGTGACAGACTGAGAGGCACAAGAAATCCATTAAACCTCATTATTTACTCTTCTAGCTTCCTTCTAGTCCCTCACTCCTACATCCATTCCCCACACAGATATCAAAATAATCTTCCTTTAGAATCAGTCTATGTTATTCCCTTGCTTGAGAACCTTCTGCAGTTCTCTATTGTCTCTAAGATAGACTAAAAATCCCTTAGCATGATGTAAATCCTTCACAATCTAGCATCAACAAACCTTTGCAGACTTATTTTTCACTAACCTCCACACACTCTGCATTCCTCCCCAACTGGCCTGCTTGGTGGTCCTCACTTATGCCATTCCATCTTTCATCTCCATGTCTTTGCATGGGTTGTTCTCACATGGCTGGAATTTACTCCTTCTTTATCTCTACCTAAGTTCCTTCAAGGTGTCATGCCTTACGAAAAGATTTTTCAGATATTTCTCTCCATCCTCAAATTATTTTCTATTTACTTACATGTCTACATACTTGTATTATCTCTGTTGCACATAAGCCCTATAAAGCTGGAACTTTTTGTTGTTGTTGTTGCCATTATTTGTTTTTCCCTTGTTTCCCAAAAGCCTTATGCACTAGCTAATATACAGTAGGCACTTAATAAATGCTTGTAGCATGGAATTGAAATCTCCTTCATTCTTCTTTAGGCCCCATACAACTATGACTTTCCAGACTTCTTCAGGTTTCAGTATTTTTCTCACCCTGGAAGAGCCTTCTGCCTCTGCAGCCCTTTCCATTTATTGGTTAATTCCCCCCCTAGAAGAGTTCAAGTCAGCCATGCTCACTCCTTTATTAAACTCCTTTGTCCAGACTCTTTGAACTTCCCTCCCTTTCCCCTCAATCCACTTCTTCACTCCTCTCCAGTCTTCCCTTTTGACTTTGGACTTCTCTTCCCCAATCCACCACCACCCCCCTTTGCAGTTCCCTTTTATGTTTTGTCCTCCCCCAATAGGACGTAAGCTCCTTGAGAGTAGGGGGCTGTCTTTCTTTTTGCTTCTATTTGTATTCCCAGTGCTTAGCAAGGTGCCTGGCATATAGCAAATAAATGGGTGTTGACTTAACTTTTTGACTTGGTTGTGTCTCTGGGATTTAAGAGAAGATGAGATTTAAGAGAGGACAGATTAGCTATTTGTCTCAAGGCTAAGTAAATTTCTAAAAAAAAAAAATATCACAGACTAATTCATAATCCTGATACAATATGGTAGCCAAATTAAAATTTCCCTTATTCTCAGAAATATATTTTGGAAAATGCCATTTGGTTCTTTGCCATATTATACAGCATTCTTTTTTTACAGTTTTGTAAAAATTGAGTTTAATTTGCAATGGGAAATGAAATCCAAATTCACTCAGGGGCTTTTGTGAGATGTGGGAAAGTTGATCTGCACAAAGTAGAAGAAATGAGTCATGACTGAGATGCCTTTATGCCACATTAGAATACTCCCAGTTTTAAGGGCCACTTCCCAATGAAGGAATAATATAGCTAGAAATTATCTCAAGACTTCATCTGGCATACCCCCATAACCCTTTTTTCAAGCAATACTGCCCCTACATCATTCAAAACAGATGTCTGAATATTGTATTCTTAGTTATTCATTTTTTAAAAGGTTTCATGTCCTTAATACTGTGGTTCTAGATGAATAAGCATATAGGTTAAGTCCTAAAAAGTTCAAAAATTATTTTCTATAGATTAGATACCAGGAGAAATACAGAACAGTATACTGGCCCTAATCATAGGAAGTTTATAATATAACAGTGTTTTACAATTAAAAGAAAAAAAAGTACCCTAAATTAATTAAAATTTGTGGATAGGAAACAAAATGAGGGTCCAAGAATCTGAGCCCTGGAAGAGACCATGAGAGATGGATGAATGAAAGGGCAATTATGAAGTGCTTTCTATATACCAAACATTGTTTTAAGAGCTGGAAATGCAAATATAAAAACAAAGACAATTGCTATTTTCATGGGTTTTACCTTTGAATAGAGGTATATGACACACATAGAAGAATGGTGGCCAAAAAGTGCACTAGCTAAGTCACAGGAATGCTAAGCGAAGCTATGGGGGAGTAGACTGACACACTTCATCCAAGAATATGCAAAGTTAATTTGACTGTGGTTTATCCTTCCAGAAAGGGATGGAAGAGGAAGAAAGAGGAAAAGATGATGGAATGGTTGGGGAAGATATTGTGGAAGAGGTCACAGAACAGGATGTAAGTGGAACATAGCTGAAGTTTTCCTCAGAGAGTGGTCTGGAAGACAGTCATCAACCAGAAGAAATAGAGAGAGACAGAGAGACAGACACAGAGAGACAGACACAGGCCATGGTAGCTAGTCTCTGCAGGGAGACAAGCTGGTCAGAAGGTTATGGAGGAAGTGACTGGAAAGGAATGAATGAAATCCAGAAATACCTAAATCATTTAAGACAGAGTGTCATTTCTTGGATTCCACTGGATGAGTAGTTTGCTTTCTTTTTTTACATTATTATTGCCAAAGATATCTGTATAGCAATCACAATTATAAAATTACCTCACATTTTTATCACTTTGAATTGAAAAATTTCTTCCCTACATTCATGTGAAATTGTTTATGTCAATATGTTCTCATTCATTTCTCTTTAGACAAGAAAAACTGATCAATATCCTTCTTTAAAACCATTCAGACACTTAAAAACAATCAACCAAATTTCATTCATCTGGGCTAAATGATACCAAATTCATTTACTTATTATCCTTCTTTTAATTATTTCTGTTACTCTTTTCCTGATCTTACTTTGATTTCCCCATATCCTTTTAAAATCATGGTTACCCACACTGATCTCAGTGTATAATGGTGCTATAATGGCAAGCACAGAAGAAGAATTACTTCTCAGAGCTTGCTTGCTATATTTCCTTTGAGTTATTCCAATATATTGACTCTTTTTTTAGCTGTCCCATTGCTTTTTTATTTTTATTTTTTAAAAATAATTTACTTTGAATTAACAACAATCACTTCCACAGGCTTTTGAGTTTTAAATTTTTCTCCACCTCCCTCCCCACTTTCCTCCCTAAGACGGCGCACAATCTGATATAGGCTATACATATACATTCCTATTAAACATATGTTCACATTAGTGATGTTGTAAGGAAGAATTAGAACCGACAGGAGGAACCACCACAAAGATGAAATAAAACACAACAGAAGAAAAAAACAGCAAATAATATGCTTCGATCTGCATTCAAACTCCACAGTTCTTTTTTTGGATGTGGATAGCATTTTCCATCATGAGGCCTTTGGAGACGTCTTAGATCCTTGTATTGCTGAGAAGGGTTAAGTCTATCCATATTAGTCATCACACAACATGGCCATTACTGTGTACAACATTCTCCTGGTTCTACTCACTTCACTCAGCCTCAGACCATACAAGTCTTTCGTGGTTTTTCTGAAGTCAGACAGTTCGTCATTTCTTATAGCACAATAGTATTCCATTACATTCATATACCACAACCTGTTCAGTCATTCCCCAACTGATGGGCATTCTCTCAATTTCCAATTCTTTGTCACCATAAAAAGAGCTGCTATAAATGTTTGTTCATGTGAGTCCTTTTCCCATCTGTATGATCTCTCTGGGATATAGCCCTAGAAGTGCTATTGCTGGGTTAAAGGGTATGCACATTTTTATTTTGCGCATAGTTCCAAATTGCTCTCCAAGATGGCTGGATCATTTCACAATTCCACCAACAATGCAATAGTGTTTTTTTCCCCACATCTTCTCCAACATTTATCACTTTCGTCTTTTATCATGTTGGTCAATCTGATAGGTGTGATGTGGCACCTCACAGTTGTTTTGATTTGCATTTCTCTAATCAATAGTGATTTAGAGCATTTTTTTCATATGACAATAGATGGCTTTAATTTCTTCATCTGAGAACTTTGACTCCTTTCAAAGTAGCCACATAATGCTCATTCAAATGCAGTTTGTTATCAGCTACAATTCTGAGGTCTTTATCTTCTTTTTACTTATGTTGAATCCATTCTTCTCTGTGCCGTATCTATCTTATCTATCTATTTATTTATCTATAGCCTCAAGTTGGCCTCCTGAATCAATAACTGATTTGGATTTGATATTTCTTGCCTATTTGACGGATGGAAAGGCAGAACATGGGGAAATGTGAAAAATACAATAGAGGGAAGGAGAAGTATTTCCCAAACTATGAAGTAATTACTGGAAGAAAAGAATAAGTAAAAATTAGGGTAAGCCTAATAAAATTTACTTACTAGTGTCAATGTGAACAAAAAAAAATGTGTATCTACTATTATCTTTACCCTCTATTGATTTCTTCTCTCCTTGTTTTTCATGGAAATTCATGCCTATGGACTAACCATGTCTGTTGAGGGTTTTGGGGTAAGGGTAGCATTGGTAAATGTGCGCTAATGTAGGGTTTTTTTTTCCCCTGAGGAGGGCGGGGCTAATAATAGTGTCTCATACTTTCTAGAAATTCAATAACTATTGAACAATGACCAACAGCATAATAACAGAATTCTGGGGTCACGGTATATCATAGAGCAGACAATAAAAATAAATCTCACTCTCATCATCTCATTTATTTAACATACGTGACATAGTTTGATCTCAAAAGGGCACTGGGGGCATGTTTTCAGAGATAAATGGGAAAGTTCTTCAGGTATAATCTGATTGTTCCTCAGTGCTGCCATCCATATCCCGGGAAACTGCATTAAAAGGAAATGCTGGCATGGCCCTGGTGACAATTTTCATTTACCTTTTATGTCCTGGAAAATCACTGAAACAGATGTTTGTGGTAATAAGAATCATTTGAAGCAGGGGCCATATAACAATGTGGCGTTGCCTGGTGACTGGATCATCTGCAAACCACAGTCTAATAATGAAGTCAGATTTTCTAAATCTAAAAGCCTCTTGCTCATGAACTGAAAGGCAGGAACATTTATAGAAAACTGTGTTGTCCCTTTAATATACTGACCACTTTCAAAAAGCATACCTAGACGGCTGTAAAGATAACGAACATGCACTATTGACCTCCAGTCACAAAGAGAAAATGGAGGGTAGGAGCCCTTTCCTCCCCACTACCACCATTTGCTGCTATTTTCAGCCTTCTGCTGCCTGAACCATTCTCTTCTTCCCCAAATTTCTCTTTTACAATAAGGTATTGGTATTTAGAACAGGACTCTAAATCTAGAGCAGGGGAAAAAGAAGAGTACAAACCTCCCCTCTTCTTTTGACTCTCAAGCTATTCCTACTCCAGCCATCATCCACTTTGGTTTTCCTCTACAGTGTCCCTACTCACCCACCTCCTTCCCTTCCTTTCTCTGTAGGACCCATCATTGAACCTCACCATTCTACCATATCCTTTACCTGCTAAAGCTACCTGCGGCTTAGAGCTGGAGAAATCTCTTTCCCACCACCTGGAAGATGGGAAGAGTCCCTTAAGGATAGATAAGTCCTTTTTCCAAAAAAGGGACAAAAATTAAGATGTAGAAACTATGAACACATTTTCCCACATAAATATTAAATTCTTATCTTTATGATATAGTAAATAGGTCTGAGGATATGCTAAGTTCAGTTAAAATCATGAAAGAGATAGACCAATACAGGAACTTACAAAAAAATCTTAGATTGAACAAAAGTTAAGCCCAGATCTAAACAAAGGTTATACCTACATAGAGCCAACATTCCTAGAGGCAAAGTAAAAAAAAAAAAGATCAGTCTGTGTTATATGACACTAGATATCTAGACATTTGGAAATAAGAGATTGACTGAATTTTTCACTTTTCAATCAAATATTTGATATTGTGTTCACACAGGCAATGAGTTCAATAAAGAATAAAGAGCGATCTTAGAATTGGGCAATTTGAATTAGAAAAGAGGCCCTGATACTTATAACTAATTACTGGCATTTGGGCTTGTGAAAAGTTTTACACAGATTATCTTATTTTGTGCCTCCAGTTCCTCATCCTTGAAGTGGGGATAATATTTGCAGAATCTACTTGAAAGAGTTGTGAGGAAAGCTCTTTATAAACTTTAAATGTGAGATGTTCTTGAAAGGCAAAAGTAATCACAGAAAAATATTTTTTTCCAACACAAATTTCTCCTTTTCAAGTGACCATTTGCATCATTCAAGCAAATTATTTAAATGAAAGCAGTTAGCCCTTTAGATTCTATGGTAATGTATCCTTTAGGAGAGAAGATCAAACTACATACTGCTGAATGAATATAATATTTTAAAAATGGCTGCCCTCTGTGAAGAAAATGTTTATTTTGTCCTTCCATATTCCTGACAGGTCTAGTTTTTATCCAAGATCCTATAACTTAAGATAGATTGTTTTAGCCAACAACATTCAGATATTGCTGTCTTCTGATATCATTAGTTTCCATGGAAACACTCTTAGAATGATACTGCTGGTTTGTAATAAGCACCATCATCCCTTATCCATTCAAAATAAGTACAGAAAAAGCATCCATTGCATCTCACATCTCCCAACTGTACTATGTTACCAGAAATACGACTATTCTTAAGGCCTTGTTACCTTCATCAGAAACTTTAGTCCCTACAAACACACAAATGACAGATTAAAAAACCCCTGGCCCAATTAACCCTTATCTTATGGGACTGTGTCTTTCAGGGATGCAGTTACAAGTTTCATTGAGATTCTTACTTTAAAATGCTAATATTTTTAAAACCCTAGCATTCTAGAAAAGAGAACTCGGGTGTCTTAACAGTTTGTGTGCATCAATAGTTTGTCATTATCAACTGTATTTAGGAGAAATAGTGAGGTCTTTATTGGAAAATAATTCCTCTCTAGAAAAGAGGTTCTTAACCTGGTGTCTGTGAACTTGTTGCCCTCTGACTCTCAAATTCTGACAATAATATTTCAACACAATTAATTTCCTTTGTAATCTTATGTATTTTATTTTATGAATTTAAAACATTATTCTGAGAAGAGGTCTACAGGCTTCACCAGATGGCCAAAGGGTTCCACGACACAAAAACAAGTTAAGAACCCACCCTCTAGGAAGGAAAAAAACACAGGAACTGGGCACAGGCTATACATCAAAGGTAACAATAAAACACATCATGTAATTTTATCTCTGTGAGAAGCAGCATGGCATATAGTGGACAAAGGACCAGACCTGAAGTCAAAAACACTCAGATTTAAATTCTACTTCAGAAACACACTGTCAGCATGATGGTGGACCCAGAGTTGTCCGTGAGTTCAAATCTAGCTTCAGATATTTACTAGCTGTGTGATCTTGTCCAAGTCACTTAACCTCAGTCTGCCTCAGTTTCCTCAACTTCAAATTTAAGAAAATAATAGTACCTACTTCACAGGGCTGTTGTGAAGATCAAATGGGATATCTGTAAAGTGCTTAGCACAGTGCCTGACACAAAGGAGGAGGTATGTATTTTTTTTCCTTTATGTGGCACCAGAGAAACTTGGTTCAAACCCTGTTTCTGCCACTTATTACATGTATGACCCTGAACAACTCATTAACCCTTTCATTTATTTGTTTTTGCTGCAGTTTCTTTTTTTCCACAAAAATGAAGGGATTGGGCTAGATGACCTTCAAGATCACTTTCAGATATAAATCATTTAACCTGCGGGTGACCCAAGCATTTGGGAGATAGTGTGGTAGAGAAGAAAAAATCACTGGACTTTGAGCCAAAAGATTGAGTCTCAACTGCTTTGTGAACTACCTGTAAATAACTACTAACCTCTCTAGGTATCAGCTGCCTCATCTAGAAAGGAGGTGGCTGGAAAAGATTTCTAAAATTCTTTCCCGCTATGATACTGTATGATTCTGTAAAATCTGAATGTCGAAGAGTCTGCAACATGCTGGATATCACACTGAGCTAAAATGACCATAGTAACACATTTTTAACAGAGAAATTACTTTCCATAACCAGAGAAATTATGTAAAAAATATATATTGACCTTTGGGGTCTATGAACTAGAATATGATTTGGAGGGAGGGGAATGGCAATTGGAAATAAAGATCATTGGCTGGCAACATTTAAGTAGTGTTAAACATAAAATGTGAACTTTTACACAACATCTTAATCATTTTAAGTACTATATTTTCTTGAGAAACACATTCACCAATTTCCTGAGTATTTTATTCAATGGTGATCTGCGAAGAATTTTACCAAAATATATACATTTATCAGAGTAGATTTTTCCAACAGCAAGATGGTATGTAGAGGGAAAGGAAAAAAAAGAGCTACAGAAGCCTATAAATATATGATTCTTAGAATAAAACCTGATAATGTTAATTAATGTTAATTCATATCTTTAGTAATTGGAAGACAACATGGTGGAAACAATCTACCACTTGGCGGAAAATTATTAACAGTGTGACCCATAACATTCAATCCAGTGGATCATTTGTCATCTCTGTAAACAGCAGTGGGATTGGAGTGACTAATTGCACCACATATTTCAAAAATATTTAACCAAATGATAAATGAAAGTTAAATTCAGAAAGGTTTATTGATTTTTTTCTACCCAGTTTGTTTAAATTTACAAGTTCTGTGGAACTGGGTAATTTCTTTACTCCATAATGCAAATTACTTTGTTTTCATATATTTTAAAAGTTAATTAAGGTGATATACATCCCTCATAGAATGGGAGTAACATTAAAGGTGATTACAAAGCCATTCTTAGATATCAGGAAGATCTCAGTTAAAATTCTACCTCTGACATATTCTATTCCTTCTAACTCACTATCTGCCATGGAGGAGGGAATTTCCAACTTGGGAGTTCCCCACATCAAGGAAATCACTGCTCTGGACAAATCCAAATAAACAATAAAGAAATAGAAATAACAACTCATATCTCTACCATATTATGATTAAAAAGAATCTGACATGCTATACACAAAGCCCAAATAATGACTCCATTTTTAGAGAGGAAAAACAAGTGGGGAGACATTATTACAGTAATCTTATTCTAGTTCTGTACTATCATCATTGTCCAATACTAAAACTACTGAATAGATGAGATGTGAGTCTTTGTTCTTTCTGTGTATAAAAAAATAAAGCCAAAAGGTTACACTTGGGTGATTCGGAATTATTTGTTGTTCAGTCAATTCAGTCATATCTGACACTTTGTGACCCCATTTAGGGTTTTCTTGATAAAGATACTGGAATGGTTTGCCATTTACTCCTCCAGTTCATTTTGCAGATAAGGAAACTGAGGCAAACAGGGTTAAGTGACTTGCCAGGTTCACACAGCTAGTAAGTGTTTGAGGCCGGATTTTAACTCAGGAAGATGAGTCTTTCTGACTTCAAGCACAGCATCCTATCCACTGTGCCACCTCACAGCCTGTTCAGAATTATAATTTGACTAAAAAGTGTACAACAAAACATGCTTCCATTCTAATACCATCAGTCTTTGATTACATATATCATCTTTGGTTTTGTGGTGTGGAATGACATCTGAAATTAAAGAAGCCTTTTGATGGTTAATAAAAGAAACTTCCCTTAACCAAGTTCCCTTCCATACTGAACTCAAATAAATTTATAACAAACATTTTCTCCATCCCAGCTTTATCTTATAAATATTATCTTTAGACAACAGGAGAACCAACAAATCTAAGAGGGTCACAGACTCAGCAGTATGACTAATTTCACATTCCCAAATAAATTTAATGAACTGATTTCTACTACGTTTATTGGTCCCTTCCAAAGTTTTTTTTAAATGTTCAGATAGCTATTTTTTCTAAAGTGCTTCAGTCTTTAAGTAAACAATCACACAAAATAAGATTGAGAAAGCTGGCATTTTAGGGTACCTTACATTTTACAAAGTACTTTATGATTAGCAAGGTGCTTTACCTATAGTTAATCATGTTTAATCCCTATATTATCTTTATTTTCCAGGGACAGCTAGGTGACACAGTGGATAGAGTGCTGGAGACAGGAAAATCTGAGTTCAAATCAAGTCTCAGACACTTACTAGCTGTGTGACCGTAGCCAAGTCACTTAAGCCTATTAGCTTCAGTTCCTCATCTGTAAAATGAGCTGGAAAAGGAAATGGCAAACCATTCACTCTAGTATCTTTGCCAAGAAAATCCCAAAAAAGGGTCATGAAAAGTTGGACATGACAGAAAACAGATGAAAAACAACAACAACAAAATGTTTCCATCGTCATGCCATGAGTGAATTTAAACTCATCTTTTCTGATTCCAAATCTAGTTTTTCTACTATACCATATTGCCTCTTATAAGGAAAATATTAATTACCCAATGTGACCTGTCCAGTATCTAAATTGCTTTAATTCACAAAACCACATTTTGAATATCCAATTTGTAAGCAATGTCCCAAATTTTAACTGACATCATTTAAGCTATGGTTACATTTGGTAAATGTATAGTAAATTATGGTGCCCATTTATTTTACTTTTTAAAAAGTTATTTACATGATTAAACAATGAGATGGAACAACATAATTTTACTTATTTAGAGCATTCTTTTTAATTTTGTTTGATTTCCAAATTCTCTCTCAACTTCCTGTCCCCACCCCCACTCATTGAGAGGGCAAGCAACAGAATATAAATTATATATGTGAAGTCATATGAAACATATTTCCATATTAGCCAGGTTACCAAAAAATATAAAAATAACAAGAAGCATAAAGAAAGTGAAAAAAGTGTGCTTCGATCTGCACTCTGAGTTCATCAGATTTGTCTCTGGAGATGAATAGTATTTTTCATCATGCAACCTTTGGCACTGTCTTGGATCATTGTCTTAAATAAGAGTAGCTCAGTCTTTCACAGGTGATGATCCTTATAATGTCCTCCTGACTTCACTTGTATCAATTCATTGCACCAATTCATATATATGTCTTCCCAAATTTTCCTGAAACTATACTGCTCATTGTTTCTTACAGCATAATAAGTACTTCATCACAATCCTATGCCACAACTTGTTCAGAAATTCCCCAATTGATGGGCATCCTTCAATTTCCAACTTTTTGTCAATACAAAAAGAGCTGTCATAAACGTTTTTACATATGTAGGATCCTTTTCCCTTTTCTTTAATCTCTTTAGGATACAGACCTAGTAGTGGTATTATTGAGTCACAGTTTTATAATAGGCATAGTTAAAGGCATAGTTAAAAATGTTATGATTGGAGCAGTTCACAACTCTATCAAAAATGCAATAGTGTTCCTATTTTTCCACATCATTTTCCTTTTCTGTCATGTTAGACAATTTGATAGGTATGAAGTGGAACCTCAGAGTTGTTTTAATTTGCATTTTCTAACCAACAGTTACTTAGAACATCTTTTCATCTGATTATTGATAGCTTTGATTTCTTCCTTTGAAAACTGCCTGTTTATACTTTTGACCTTTTATCAATTAGAGAATGGTTCTTATTTTTTATAAATTTGGTTCAATTTCCTATATATTTGAGAAATGAGGCCTTTATCAGAGAAATTTGCTATAAAAAAATTTCCCCCAGTTTCTTGCTTTACTTCTAATTTCGGCTATATTGATTTTGTTTGTTTAAAACCTTCTTAGTTTCATGTTACCAAAATTATCCATTTTATTTCCTGTGATCCTTTCTATCTCTCATTTGGTCATAAACTCTTCCCCTATCTATAGATCTGACAAGTAAAATTTACCATGCTCCCCTAATTTGCTTATGATATCAACCTTTATGTCTAATTCATGTACCTATTTTGACCTTATCTTCGTATACAGTGTGAAATGCTGATCTATGCCTAGTTTCTGATAAACTGTTTTCCAGTTTTCTGTAATTTTTGTCAAATGGAGATTTCTTGCCCCACAAATTTGGATCTTTGGATTTATCAAACACTAGATTACTATGGTAACTGACAACTATGTACTACCACCTAATTTGTTACACCTATCTGATTCACCATTCTATTTCTTAGCTAATACCAGGTTGTTTTCATGATTACCCCATTATAACATAGTTTGAATCTGGTACTGTTAAGCCTCCTTCTTTCACATTTCATTTTTCATTGATTCCCTCCATATTCTTTACCTTTTGCATTTTCAAATGAATTTTGTTATTTTTTCTACCCCTATAAAATACTTTTATGGTACTTTGATTGGTATGGCACTGAATAAGTACATTTAAATTTAGGTAGAATTATAATTTCTTTATATTCCTTCTTCCCATGATCAAAGAAAATTCTCCAATTGTTTAAATCTGTCTTTAGTTGTGTGAAGAGTGTTTTATAATTGTATTCATATAGTCCTTGGGTTTGTCTTCACACATAGTCTTCCAAGTTTTTTATAATGTCTGCAGTTATTTTAAATGAAATGTCTCTATCTCTTCCTGATGTGTTTTGTTGAAAATATATGGAAATGCTGATCATTTTTTGTGGGTTCATTTAATATCCTATAACTTTGCTAAAGCTGATTACTGTTTCAACTAGTTTTTTTATTTGATTCTCTAGGGTTCCCTAAATATATGATCAAATCATCTGCAAAGAGTGATAACTTTGTTTTCTCATTCTCTATTTTCTTTGTTCTTTTTCTTTTTCTTTCCTTATTGTTATAGCTAGCGTTTTTAATACAATATTGAAGAATAGTGATGATAATGGACAATCTTGCTTTACCCCGATCTTACTGGGAAGGCTACTAGCTTATTCTCATTATAGATAATGCTTGTTCTTGCTTTGTGATAGACACTACTTGCTTGCTGTTGGTCCTTCATTCTTGAAGAGGACCATGACATCAAGGAGGTGATGCCACGAGATGCAAATGAATTCGATTTAAGTGAGAAAAGGCTGTGCAAAGTCACCAGCCTCACTTTCTCCTCCCACATACTACTTATAATTTTAAGAAAGGCTCCATTATTCCTATGCTTTCTAGTGTTTTAATAGGAATGAGAGTTGTATCATGTCAAAAAGCATTTTCTGCATCTATTGATATAATCATATTTTTTGTTTTTTTAGAAACTCATATGGTCAATGATGCTGATAGTTTTCTTAATATTGAATCAGTTCTGCATTCCTGGGATAAATCACACCTGGTAATATTGTATTATCATTGTGATATATTGCTACAATCTCCTTGATAGCATTTTATTTATTTAATTTAATTATATTTATTTATTTATTTATTTTGTATGAATACTCATTAAGAAAACTGGCCCATAGTTTTCTTTATACTCTCCCTGGTTTAGATATCAGAACCATATTTGTATCATAAAAAGAATTCAGCAGTATTCCTTTATCTATTTGTTCAAATAGTTCTTTATAGTTTTGAGGTTAATTGTTTCTTAAATGTTTGGTAGAATTCACCAGACGAGCTGGTCCTGGGGATTTTTTTCCCCTTAGGGATATCATTTATGGATTGTTCAATTTCCTTTTCCAAGATAGGGTTATTTAAGTATTCTATTTCCTCTTCTGTTAATCTGGGTAATTTACATTCTTGTAAATACTCATCCATTTCACTTTCAAGTCAGTTTTACTAGCATATAATTAGGCAAAATAATGCCTAATAATGCTTTAATTTCATCTTCATGGGACATTAACGCACTGTTGGTGAAGTTGCAAACTGATCCAGCCTTACTGAAAAGCAGTTTGTTTCTATGCCCAAAGGGCTATAAGACTGTCTATACCCTTTGACCCAGTAATTCCACTCCTAAGTCCGTATCCCAAAGGAAAAAAAAGAAGGATCTCTCTCTCTCTCCATACACACACAAACACACACACACATATGTATATAAGTGTGCATATATATAACTATATATATGCACACACACACATATATACACACATAGATAACATGCACAAATATTTATAGCAGCTCTTTCTGTGGTGGCAAAGTATTAGAAATTGAAGGGATGTGCCTCAATTGATAAATAACTGAACAAGTTGTAGTATACGATTATGATGGAATACTATTGTGCTATAAGAAATGACAAGCAAGATGATTTCGGAAAAGCCTGGGAAGACTGATATAAATTGATGCAAAGTAAAGTGAGCATAAGAGAACATTGTACACAATAATAGCACTATTGTATGACGATCAACTATGAATGACTTAGCTATTCTCAACAATACAATGATCCAAGAAAATCCCAAGGGATTTATGATGAAAAATGCTATCCATCTCCTGAGAAAGAACTGATAGAGCCGGAATACAGATTGAAGCATACTTTATTTTAAAAAAAAATTCCTTCTTTATTTTTCTTATCTTTTTCTTTTGTTTTTTGTCTGTGTTTTCTTTCACAACATAGTTAATATGGAAATGTTTTTATGACTGCACATGTATCATCTATATCAAAATGCTTCTCAAGGAAA
Source organism: Vombatus ursinus (assembly GCF_900497805.2). Taxonomy (NCBI): domain Eukaryota; kingdom Metazoa; phylum Chordata; class Mammalia; order Diprotodontia; family Vombatidae; genus Vombatus; species Vombatus ursinus. Next base: position 17,097,903 of record NW_020954619.1, read on the forward strand.
GGGAATGGGAAAGAGCAAAATGATTTGGAACTTAAATTATTTTAATGTTAAAAATTGTTTTACATGTAATTGGGAAAAATAAAATATCAGTTTTTTAATCCCATTTTCATTAGTAGTACATTTACCCTTTCCATTTTTGATATTGGTAATTTGGTTTTCCTCTTTCTTTTTTTTAAATCAATTGTTTATTTATTTTATTGTTCTTTTCAAAGAAGAAACTGCTCCTAATTTTTTTTATTAATTCAATGATTTGTTTTTACTTTCAATTTTATTAAACTTTCCTTTGATTTTTAGGATTTCTATTTGTATTTAATTGGGATTTTAAATTTGTTCTTTTTCTAGTTTCTTTGGTTTTTTTTAAAAAGCAATTCACTGATCTGCTCTTTCTTTCCTATGTTGATGTATGCATTTAGAGGTATAAATTTCCCCTAAGTACTACTTGGCTTCATCCCACAAATTTTGATACGTTAGAACAAGCTAATTTTAGAGTGTAATACTCTGCCATTACAGGACATATTTATTCTAAAATCCCGTCCTGTAATGGAATTCCAGATTACTTGATACATGCCATTATCACAGCATCATCTTTTATATAGGACCCTAATAACAGAATTTCAGGTAGAGTGCGAAGGACAACTCTAGGATTCCCATGTAATTTGTAGAATAAAAACTTTGCGATATTATGTCACCAAAGGGTACTCTCACCAAATATGTTGGTCAGGGGGAATCTGAAGAAAAGCTGGCTTTGGTAGTAGTGTGTCTGGGTTTGAATCTCTCCATTGTCATTTGCTATTGGTGTGGCCTTTGGCAAGTCATTTAACCTCTTGTGCAAAATAAGGAGTTTGGACTCATCCCTTAACTATCTCTTGTTCATGATTTCATTATCTTGTGTTAATTATCTCACTGATTGTCAACCAGGTTTTGAGTAGAAAAGGGCTCTTAGAAAAGGTTTACTTGAAGGAACATTTTGATGCATCAATGTAATATAAACTCTTTACTTGGCTCCCCTACCAGATATATTTCTACCATATCTTGGTTGCTTTACCTTGCACACAGAGTAGAACTTTTCCAAACTTTTCCCATATATTTGCATTCAATGTATAAGGAGTTAATTAAATGCACCATCTTCCCACTTAAGATACATCAGAATCTTTCTAGATACTCTTTGCATGGAAGAGACATTCAATGGTGTCAATTACTAATAATAATAATGACAGCTAACATTGATACAGTACTTGTGAGATTCACATTCATAGGAGAAAGCCTGGACAGTTCTTCCTACATTAACTTGCACACATTGTACTATACCTGAGGAATGAATAATATATATCTCAGTATTATCCAGATAATATTCTGTCTCAACTGATCTAGATACACAAAGCTGCACTAAGCAAAGAGAACAAAGTAGACTGAGAGAAATATTTTGTTTAATATATCATTCTATAGGAAGGATATCATTCTATATAAAGAAATTACTAGTTACAAATGTATGCACTGATTACTCTTCAAAATATCTATCTGAACTCCTGATAGGTGATGCTGTGCCTTGTGGACACTAGGAACTACTTAAAAAGTTTGCTGAATTAAATGTCCATGGCATATGGGCATTGTTTCTCTAACTATGGGTTTATAGACAGTAGTTACAAATGAATGTGATTTAAGAAACAATGATAAATGGAACTTGTGCATTCAAATCAATGTTCCCTCTCTGAGGCATTCATCTTCAGAAACTATTAAATTATTCACATGATGTGGTCATTATGGCAAAACCTCTTTTTGTCTTCTGATATGTAGCAAATTATTCCAACCATTCTCAATTGTGGACAATATTTGGGTTTTGATATTGTAATTGGATTTTGGAACTAATCAAAGTCACTCAGGGCTAAGTCAGGCACATAAGTTAGGTTTTTGCAAGGAACTGAAGGGGGGAAAGGGGCAAGAAATGAACTGTGGCCATAAAAAAGAGTGATTTTTTCCCCCCTGTGATTCACAGATAGACTCCAAAGGCAATTCCAAAATTATTTGTCTCCTCTAATCTCTCATAACACTTTGTTCATACCTCCCTTATAGCACTTATCACATTCTACCTTGCAATATAATTATGTGCATACATGCCAGAGTGGCTCATTCAAATTTATACCAAACATAGAATTTATGTGCACATTGCAGGTCTTAAATTTATTTCCTTGTAAATTAATGTTCCTTAAAGCATGGTTTCTAGATCCCACACCATCCTGAACTTCACTTTCTAGATTCATTCTAATAGCCTGTTGATATTCCTCCTAAATGGGACCCCTGTATCTGGGCAATTCACTTAACCCTGTTTGCTTCAGTTTTCTCACCTGTAAAATGAGCTGGAGAAGGAAGTGACAAACCAGTCCAGTATCTTTGCCAAGAAAACCCCAAATGGGGTCATGGAAAGTCAGACATGACTAAATAACAAAAAAAAATTAATAAATCTTCCTGGTTCAAATTTTGGCTCTGCCATCACTCTACTGAAATTGTTCTCTCCAAGGTTACTGATAACACCGTGACTGCCAAATCTAATGGCCTTTGCCAGTCTTTGCCCCCTCTGACACCTGAGCAGATTTTCACCTTGTTAGCTTCCCATGACATTGCTACTTCCTGGTTCTCCTTCTGCCTGACCATTCCTGCTCGGTCTCCTTCAATTATTCATATTCCTCTTCTGGCAGCCTAAGTGAGGGTGTTTTCCCAGGCTCTGTCCTCAGCCTTTTCCCTATTTATACTATCTAGGCAACCTTATCCATTTTCATGGCTTCAATTATGATCATTATGCAGACAACTCCCAGACCTAGTCTCTAATGTCTCCCCTGAGGTATTCTATTAACATTTTCTGCCTGCTATCCTCTCCAGGTTCTTGTGATACTGCTTTCCCCTGCTTTTCCTCCTTTCTGTTCAACTGCTCCTTCTCAGACTTCTTTGTTAGTTCTTCATCCATGTCAGGCCTACAATTATATGACTCTGGTCTATGTCCTCTTTTCTTTTTGTGCTACACTATCTCACTTGATGACCTCATCAGTTCCTATGGATTCAACTGTCATTTCTATGCTGATGATTCCTCAAAATATATATCCAGGTCTCATCTCTCTGTTGATTCATAGTCACATATCTCTAATGGCTTTTTGGACATCTCAAACAGGATATGTGTAGGCATCTCAGACACATGTCAAAAATAGAACTCATCATCCTTCCCCATCAAACCCTCCCTCTTTCTTTTTTTTAATTAATTTATTTTGATTTATCAACAATCACTTCCATATGCTTTTGAGTTTTAAATTTTTCTCCCCCTCCCTCCTAACCACCCTCCCCAAGATGGCGCACAATCTGATATAGGCTATACATATACATTCCTATTAAACATATTTTCACATTAGTGATGTTGTAAGGAAGAATTAGAACCAATTGGAGGAACCACCAGAAAGGAAACAAAACTCAACAGAAGAAAAAAAAAATAGCAAACAGTATGCTTTCATCTGCATACAAACTCCATAGTTCTTTCTTTGGATGTGGATAGCATTTTCTATCACGAGGCCTTTGGAGATGTCTTAGATCCATGTATTGCTGGGAAGGGTTAAGTTTATCAGTATTAGTCATTGCACAACGTGGCTGTTACTGTGTACAACATTCTCCCGGTTGTGCTCACTTCACTCAGCATCAGACCATACAAGTCCTTCCAGGTTTTTCTGAAGTCAGCCTGTTCATCATTTCTGATAGCACAATAGTATTCCATTACCACAACTTGTTCAGCCATTTCTCAATTGATGGGCATCCTCTCAATTTTCAATTCTGTGCACCACAAAAAGAGCTGCTAAAAATATTTTTGTACATGTGCGTCCTTTTCCCATTTGTATGAGCTCTTCAGGATACAGCCCTAGAAGTGCTATTGCTGGGTCAAAGGGTATGCACATTTTATTAGCCCTTTGGGCATAGTTCCAAATTGCTCTCCAAAATGGTTTGATCATTTCACAGCTCCACCAACAATGCATTAGTGTTCCAATTTTCCCACATCTTCTCCAACATTCATCATTTTCTTGTTTTGTCATCTTGGCTCATCTGATAGGTGTGATATGGTACCACAGAATTGTTTTGATTTGCAATTCTCTAATCAACAGTGATTTAGAGCATTTTTTCATATAACTGTAGATAAACCCTCCCCCCTTCCAGAATTTCATTATTATTGTCAATCACACCACTTCCCTCCCAGTCACTCAGCCTCACAATCTCAAGGTCATCTTTGATCCTCTTTCTCACTCCATGTATCCAATCTATTATCAAATCTAATCATGTTTGTCTTGACCAATCTCTTGTATGCATCCTCTTCCCTCTATTCATATAGCTACAACTCTACTACTGTTCTTCACCACATCTCATTGTGACTATTGCCATATCCTTCTAACTGGTCTCTCTGCCTCAAATCTCTCCACACTACAATTCATTCTCCATTCATCTGCCAAAAGAGAGTTTTCTAAAGCTAGAGTGGATCTGAGAAGGGAATAAGTATTTATATAAATAGCACCTACTATGTGCTAAGTGCTTTACAATTCTTGTCTCATCTTCCCCTGCAAGGGAGGGGGAATAATACAATATAATATAATTTTTAAATATAAATTTTTAAAAGAATGTATACTTGAGGGCAGTAGCTTATTAATACTATTTTTGCCTTTCTTTGTATCCCCAATGCTTAGCCCAATTCTAATACATTCTAAATGTTTACTAATAAATAATTGTTGATTGACTGATTAACTGCTAGACCATCACATTTCTGAGTGAACTAATTACCTTCACCCTAACCACTGCCCCTCACTCATTTCTATGAATAGCACCATTCTTTAGTCATGTCCAACTCTTTATGACCCCATTTGGGACTTTCTTGGCAAAGATACTGCAGTGGTTTGCCATTTCCTTCTCCAGCTTATTTTACAGATGAGGAAACTGAGGCCAATAGGGTTAAGTGACTTTCCTAGGATCACACAAACTAATAAGTGCCTGAAGTCCAATTTGAACTCAAGTTTTCCTGACCCCAGGCCCAGCACTTTATTCACAAAGCCACCTAGCGGCCCCTTTTATGCACTATTACTTAACTAATTTCTTTTCTTATAGTCTCCTCCTTTACAAATAATCCTGGTTATTGTTACCAAAATAAACTTTCTAATGGGCAGATCAGCCATATACATTTCATTTTTTTTCACTCTCAATGATTTCAATTTCCAATCTCCTGACAAAAAATCATTCATTTTTTTTCATAATATATACTCCTTAGTCTGTCATTCAGGGCTTCTTAAACTTTTTCCACTCATGACCCCTTCAGTGCTTCTTAAACTGTGGGTCATGACCCCATATGTCTTTACTCAAAGCATTTCTAACAACAACACAATTTGAATCCAGACCTTTCCAGTCTTATTTTACATTACTCTTCAATCATTATATGTTTGGTAAAATTGTTATGTATTCCTTATATTCCACAATGGACTATAAATTCTTTGAGAGCAGGGACCAACTATTTTTTTTTCTCTTGGCATTCTACTTTTTTGTACATGGTAGGCAACTAATAAATGTTTGTAGAATTTTATTGTTCAACTGAATTATGTGAGGGGTGGAAGAGCATGACAATCTTAGTGAACCCCTAGGTGATTCTTAATAATCACCACTTAAGGATTTTTATTTTTTAAAGCTATTAATAGCTATTATTTCATTATTTATTCTAAAACTTTGTCCTAAATTAACATCAAGCTTATTTGTCTGTAGCTTCCAGAATTTTTCTTTCCCTTATTCTTTGGAAATAAGAAAAGTATGTGTCTAGTCTTATGAAATCTTCTCCATCCCTAAAGATGGTCATTTATGAACATATAACTTTGTTCCTACCTTAACTTTACAAAGAGCTGGTCAGAAAAAAGAACAGTTTTCTTATTTACGTTTTTCTAACTTATTCCTCTGGACAAGCAAAGTGGTTAAAACATTTTTTAACTCAACAAGCTCAATTTATCATAGTCCTGGATGGTCAGGCCATCTGGAAATGCTCAATGAGCAGTTTCAAAGGATTCATAACTAAAATTTCACATTCACAATTTTTAAAAATGAAAACTCTACATAGTTAGGCTTTAAAAGGATTATTTATGCTTGAAATATGATTCTGCTTGACCTTGCTCTAATCATCCATCTTCCTTTTCCGCAACTTGTGGCTTCTTACCTTAAATCTGACACTAAACAAGACATTTCAAGTCAACAAATGTGTGAAAGTCTATCCTAACTAGAGATATAAAGGCGAAAAAAGGTCACAGATGTAGGTCCTGCCCTCAAGGAACTGCTACTGAGTAGTGTGGATAAGACATGTATCAAATGAGTATAAACCAAGTTAAAAGGAAAGTTTATATGTGAAGCTGATAATGGTAATATGGAATCAAGGAAAAAGGAACCACTTCAGACCTAGGTAATCAGGGAAAGTATCCTGGAGAAATGGTGCTGGGGTTTGAAGACAGTGAAGAATTTCAACAGGCTGAAATGTGTATCTGGGTAGAAGAGAAAGGGGAGAATGGGGGGTAAAGAAGTCCATTCTAGACATGTAGAAAGATGTATGTAAATGTACGGAGGTGGGAGAGGGTAAATTTGGGACTGTTAAATAAAGCAGTCTGTCTGGAATAAAGTGTAAAGAAAAGAAGGTTTGGAACAAGATTATGGAAAAAAATTTAAATGCTAAACTAAGGATTTTGCATTTTACTCACTAGGGCAGAAACTGAAGATTTTTCAACGGAGGCGTGATGTGATCAGACCTTTATATTTGGAAACTATTTTGACAGACGTGCAAAGGACTGATTGGAAACAGAAGAGAATGGAAGCAGAGAGAACAGTTAGAAGACTATTAAATGCTGGATTTAAAGTCAGAAAACCAATCACATCCCACCTCTGCCATTTACTACCTTGGGCAAGTCACTTAACTTCCCAGGGCTTCAGTTCTCTCATCTATAATTGAAGAGTTTGGATTAGATGACCTCCAAGGTCTTTGTAAATTCTAGTTCTATGATCCTCAGTACTACCAAGTTGTGAGTTAATTAGAATGTGACCTGGGTGGTAGCCATAGGAATGGAAAGGAAAAGATATGTGAGAGACAAAATATCCAGACTTTCTTCAAATTTTTGAGTGTGTGCACAACTTTCTTTACTGCCTTTTTGTGTGTTTTTGAGGGTTTACATAATTACAAAGGCTCATAAATCAAACCATATGCAGAATCAAAAGAACAATGACTGAAGCTTCCCCAGTTTCTGCAGCAAATGGAAATGTGGTACATTTTCTCTTCTTCAAAGAGCTGCTGGAGCAAGTTCCCTTTGAATACTGACAAGTTGCTTTACTAAAAAGGCATGTGGAGTGGCTTTTCTTTGAATGCCACCAAAGTGGTTTCTATTGACATTTCAGTGGCAAATACTTTGGCAGGAAGGATTCTGCTTGGAACACAGACTCTGGTATCTGGTGGCCATGTAGGCAACTTGCACACCGGCTCAAGTGAGATGTTGCTTCACCCCAATTAGCTTTACTGAGTTAAAGCATCAGGGTAGACTAAACCAATCAGCAGCAAAGAGCAAAAGGAAAGAAAGAAGAAAAAGGAAAGGAAAACAAGTTTTTTTTGGCAAGATTTGAAAAGTAGGTGGAGAAAACAATTCCTTTCTCCAGTCTGAATAGGAAAGGAAGCAGTGAAGAGCCCTGCTCTTCAATGATTAAAACACTGGAAAGAATAACACAGATAATGACATGGAAGCTGGTGAAATTGTCAGTAGATGTAAATGATCTTTCCACTAAGGCAAGGAATGAAGTGCACCATTAAAATACATGCTGAATTTAGTACAACTTCCAGAAAGATAGTATCACTGAGCCTATACTGCAATAGCCTACCAGTTGGTCAGTTTGCCTCAAATCTCTCCAATCATCCAATCCTTCCTTCAATCAGCCATCAAAGTCATCTTCTTAAAATGCAGGTCAGATAACATCACCCCTCATCCCACTAGTCAATAAATTCTATTCTATTACTTTGGGGATCAAATACATAAAACCCTCTGTTTGGCATTTAAAGTCTATCATTGAGGACTTTTGAGGACAGAGCCAAGATGGTCCTGGAGTAGAGAAAGCACTCAGCTGAGCTCTCCCAACATTCTCCTCCAAACAATTTTTGGTAATTAATTTATTTTTAGTTTTCAACATTCACTTCCATAAGATTTTGAGTTTTAAATTTTTCTCCCTTCCACTTACTCCCCCACCCAGGATGGTGTACAATCTTATAAAGGTTCTACATATACGTTCATGTTACACATATTTTCCCATTAGTCATGATGTAAAGAACAATTAGAACTAATGGGAGAAACCATGAAAATGAAGCAATAAAACAAAACAACAAAGGAAAAGGAGAGCAAATAGTATGCTTCCATCTGCATTCAGACTCCATATTTCTTTCTCTGGGTGTGGATAGCAATTTCCATCATGAGTCTTTTGGAGTTGTCTTAGATTCTTGCATTGTTGTGACAAGTCAAGTCTATCAAAGTTAGTCATTCCATTATGTGGCTGTTATTGTGTACAATATTCTCCTGATTCTGCTCATTTTACTCTGCATTAGCTCATGTAAGTCTTCCTAGGTTTTTGAAGTCTGCCTGCTCATCATTTTTTATAGCACAATAGTATCCCATTACACTCATATACCACAACTTGTTCAGTCATTCCCCAACTGATGTACATCTCCTCAATTTCCAATTCTTTGTCACCACAAAAAGAGCTGCTATAAATATTTTTGTACATGTGGGTCCTTTTTTAATTTTCTGTATCTCTTTTTGAGATACAGACCTAGAAGTGGTATTGCTGGGTCAAAGAGTATACACAATTTTATAGCCCTTGCAGCATAGTTCCAAATGGCTCTCCAAAATGGTTGGATCATTTCACAACTCCACCAACAATGCATTAGTGTTCCAATTTTCCCACATCTTCTCCAACATTTATCATCGTCCTGTTTTGTCATATTAGCCAATATGATAGGTGTGATGTGGTACCTCAGAGTCGTTTTGATTTGCACTTCTCTAATCAATAATGATTTGAAACATTTTTTTTCATATGACTATAGATAGCTTTAGTTTCTTCCTCTGAAAACTGCCTGTTAATATCCTTTGGCCATTAATCAATTGGGGAATGACTTGTATTCTTATAAATTTGACTCAGTTCTCTATATATTTTAGAAATGAGGCCTTTATCAGAGACACTGGCCCAAAGCACTTGTAGATGAAACATCAGTGGTGGGACTAGATGTTAGAGACAGAAGCAGTAGCAGCCTCAGGAACTCTCAAGTCAGAGATGGTAAGGGGACCTGGCAACCAGTCAGAAAGAGATGACAGGCTACCTCTATGCTAGAAATGGACACAGGACCAGATGGTGTTTGGCAGCTCCATTGCCTATACCCACTTCTGGGTCACAGTTCAGGGACAGAGAGGAACATTTTTGGGCAAGAGGGAGTGGGAGCCCTGAGGGGCAGTATCACTTCTGGTCCCAAGGGAGGAGGGGCCCAGAGGAGTAGTAATGATGGCAGTCTCAAGAGAACAGGGACACTTCTTGGGTAAAGACTAGAGTACAGATAAAGAGAGCAGTGATCTCCTCACATCATACCACCATGGAAGCAATGGAACCTTCCAAACCCCCAGAACTAGTTTTGAAAACAGTATTGCAAAAAAGCCTGAAGCTTGAGACAATGCCCCTCCCCATCCAGGCCAGTAACAGAGCCCAACATTAGCATAAAGTTTCAAATTAAAAAATAAGGTGAAAAATGAACAAACAGCAACAAAAGAACCTGGCAATAAAAAGCTACTATGGTGATCGGGAAGCTCAAGAAACAAACTCAGAAGATAATGACATAAAAACGGCTACGAAATCTCAATGAAAAAATGGAATTAAACATAAGACCAACAAGAAATCCTGGTAGAGCTAAAAATGATCTTCAAATTTAAATAAGAGCAACAGAGGAAAAATTAAGTAAAGAAATGAAAGCAAAGAAGAAAAAAATTATAAAAAGATAATAGTCTGGTAAAAAGAGGCACAAAAATACTGAAGCAAATAACTCCTTAAAAATATAATTGACCAAATGGAAAAAGAGATACAAAAATTAGCTGGTGAAAATACATCTTTAAAGAAGAACTAGCCAAGGAGCAGCAAGGTGGCACAGTGGGTACAGCACCGGCCCTGAAGTCAGGAGGACCTGAGTTCAAATCTGGCCTCAGACCAAACACTTGACACTTACTAGTTGTGTGACTCTGTGCAAGTCACTTAACCATAATTACCTAACCAAAAAAAAAAAAAAGAAGACAAAAAAGACGAAGAAGAAGAGGAGAAGACAAAAAAGACAAAGAAGAGGAAAAGAAGAAGAAGAAGAAGAAGAAGAAGAAGAACTAGTCGAATGGAAGGGAAAAGGTACAAAAGCTCACTGAAGAAAATAATTCCTCAAAATTAGAATTGGGTAAATGGAAGCTAATGACTCCATGAGAAATCAAGGAACAATAAAACCAAGTTAACAGAATAAAATAATAGAAGAAAGTATGAAATATATCATAGAAAAAATGACCTGGAAAACAAATCGAGAAGAGATAATTTAAGAATGAATAGAACACCTGAAGGCCATGATCAAAGAATAAAGCCTAGACATCATATTTCAAGAAATTAACGAGGAAAATTGCCCCAATATTCTAGAAGCAGAGGATACAATGAAAATGGCAAGAATCCACCAATCACCCCCTCACCTCCTAAAAGAGATCACAAAATGAAAACTTCTAGGAATATTGTAGCCAAATTGCAGAATTCCAAGGTCAAACAGAAAATATTTCAAGCAGTCAAACAGAAACCACTCAAGCTGTGGAGGAAGAGTCTGGATCACTCAAGATTTAGCAGCTAAAAATTGAAGGACTGAAGGACTTGGAATGTGATATTCTAGAAGGCAAAAGGGCTGGGATTACAACTAAGAATAACATGTCCAGCAAAAATTAACATAATCTTTCCAGGGAAAAAATGATATTTAATGAAATAGAGAACTTTCAAGCATTCCTGATGTAAAGACTAAACCTGAGTAGAAAATGTGACTTTCAAATGCAAGACTCAAGAGAAATATAAAAAGGAAAACATAAAAGAGAAATAATAAAGACTCGATAAGGTTAAACTATTTTTCTATGTGGAAAGATGTTGCACATAACTTTTAAGAACTTTGTCATTATTAGCGCAGTTAGAAGAATTCTATATAGGAAGAGGGTGCAGAAGTGATTAAATTATGTTGGGATAATATTTTTAAAAATGTATAGATGAGAAGGATAGATTCACTGGGAAAAGGAGGAAGGAAAGGAAGAATGGGGAAAACAATCTCACAGAAAAGGTCCACAATGTAGAGCTTTTAAAATGGAAGAGAAAATGATAGGGCTTAGTGGGCACATAATGCTTGAACCTCACACATACAAGTTTGTTCAAAGAGAAAAATATGTATATATATGTATATACATACTCAATTGGTAATAGAAGTCTACCTTACCCATTAGGGAAGTGGTAGAGGAAGGGGATAATAGAAAAGGGGTAGGGATGATAAAAAGCAGGGCAGACAAAAGAAGGCACTGGTCAGAAGCAAAAGAGACTTCTGAGAAGGGACAGGATAAAGACAGAGAGAGAGACAGAGAGAGACAGAGACAGAGAGAACATACAATTACATTGTTGATGCAGAAAAAGCCTTTCACAAAATACAACTCCCATTCCTATTAAAAACACTAGAAAGCATAAGAATCAATGGGGCCCTTCTTTTTTTTTTCTTGGTAAGGCAATTGGGATTAAGTGACTTGCCCAAAGTCACACAGCTCGTACGTGTCAAGTGTTTGGTCTGAGGCCGGATTTGAACTCAGGTCCTCCTGACTTCAGGGCTGGCGCTCTATCCACTGCGCCACCTAGCTGCCCCTAGGAGCCCTTCTTAAAATGATAAGTAGTATCTATCTAAAACCATCAGTAAGTATTATATGTAATGGGGATAAAGCTGAAGCCTTCCCAATAAAATTGGAGTGAAGGAAAGATGCTCATTATCACCACTGTTATTTGATATTGTACTAGAAATGCTAGCTCTAGCAATAAGACAAGAAAAAAAATTGAAGGAAAAAATTAGCAATAAAGAAACAAAACTATCAGTCTGCAAATGATATAATGGTATATTTAGAAAACCCTAGAGAATCAACTAAAAAACTAGTTGAAACAGTAATCAATTTTAGCTAAATTGCAGGATATAAAATAAACCCACATAAACCATGAACATTTCTATATACTACTGAGAAAACCCAGTAGGAAGAGCTAGAAAGAGAAATTCCATTTCAAACAACTACAGATAATCTAAAATATGTTGGCATCTACCTGCCAAGACAAACTCAAGGCCTATATGAACACCATTACAAAACAAAGACAGACCTAAACACTTGGAGAAATATTAATTGTTAATTGGCAGGCTGTGCCAATATAATAAAAATAACAATTCTAAATTAATTTACTTATTCAGTGCCATACCAATTAAACTATCAATTAATTATTTTACAGAGGTAGAAAAAATAATCACAAAATTCATCTGAAAAAAAAACAAAAGGTCAAGAATAACAAAGGAATTGGTGAAAAAAAATATGAAGGAAGGAAGCCTAGCAGTTCAAGATTTCAAACCTTATTACAAAGTGGTAATTGTCAAAATAACCTGGCACTGGCTAAGAAATAGAGTGGTGGATCAGTATAATAGATAAGGTACATAATTCACCATAATAAATGACCATAGTAATCTAGTGTTAGATAAATCCAAAGATCCAAACTTTAGGGTTAAGAACTCAACATCTGACAAAAATTGCTGGGAAAACTGAAAAGCAGTTTGGCAGAAACTAGGAATAAATCAATATTTCATACTATATACAAAGACAAGGTCAAAATGGCTATGTCATTTAGGCATAAAGGGTGATATCACAGGAGCATGGAAAAATGTAGCTGTCAGATCTATGGAAAAGACAAGTGTTTGTGACCAAACAAGAGACAGATAGGATCATGGGAAGTAAAATACATAATTTCAATTATAGTATATGAACTTAAAAATCTTTTGCACAAACAAAACTAAGGCAGACAAAATAAGAAGGAAAATTAGGAAAAATGTTTACATCACGTTTCTCTGATAAAAACCTCACTTCTCAGATATATAGCTAACTGAGCCAAATTTATATTTTAAAAAATACTCCTCAATAAAAGGTCAAAGCAAATAAACATATAGTTTACAGAAGAAGATAACAAAGCTATTAATAGTCACATGTAAAAAGGCTTTAAATCACTATTTATTAGAGAAATGCAAATCATAGCAACTCTGAGATACTACCTGAAATATGCCATGTTGGCTAACATTATGAGAAAAGAAAAATGACATGCTGGAGTGCATATGGAAAAATTGGGATACTAATGCACTATTGGTGGAGTTGTGAACTAGTCCAACAATTTTGGAGAAGAATTTGGAACTATACCCAAAGGGCCATAAAACTGTGCATACCCTTTGATCCAGCAATACCATCACTAGGTCTATATATAAAGAGCTCAAAGAATAGGGAAAAGGGCCTAATTCCACAAAAATATTTATAGTAGCTCTTTTTGTGGTGGCAAAGAATTGGAAATTGAGGGGGTGAGCATCAATTGGGGAATGGCTGAACAAGTTGTGGTATATGATTGTTATAGAATACTATTGTGCTATAAGAAATAATGAGCAGGCTGACTTCAGAAAAACCTGGAAAGACTTGTACGGTCTGATGCTGAGTGAAGTAAGCAAAACCAGGAAAACATCATACATAGTAACAGCAATATTTTAATGATGTCTGACCATGAAATACTCAGCTATTCTGATCAAGACAATGATCCAAGACAATTCCAAGGGATGCATGATGAAAAAATACTATCCACCTCCAGAGAGAGAGCTGATGAACTCTGAATGTAGAATGAAGCATACTTTTTACTTTCTTCTTGTCTTGTTTTGTTTGTTTTCTTTTACAATATGGATAATACGAAAATATGTTTTGCATGAATTCACAGGTAAAATCAATATCAAATTACTTACCTTCTCAAGGAGGGGGGACAGCTAAGAGGAAAGCAGAGAATTTGGAGCTCAAATTTTTAAAAATGACAAAATTATTTTACATGTAATTGGGACATATTTAATGAAATAAATAAAATGTTTTTAAGAAGGCCATCATAACTTGCCCCACCACCACCTTTTTGGTTTTCTTACACATTATCCACCTCCACATACTCCGTAACAATGGCTCCACTTTCTTATTCATTATATATGACACTTCATCTTGTAACTTTAAATGTCTATCTCTAATGCCTAGAATGGTCTCTCCCTAAATCTCTACCTCTTGCATTACTTCAAGTCTCTGCTAGAGTCCTGCCTTTTGCAAGTAGCCTTTCCCAATCCTGCTTATTCTTAGTATATGCCCTCAAAAACAATCTCCAATTTACCCTACAGAAACCTTTGTATATGATTATTGCATGTTATCTCCTCCATTAGGCAATTCCTTAAGCACCTTGAGATCAGGAAATGCTTTTGTTGTTTTTCATTCTTTTTTATCCCTAGAGTTTAGCTCAGAGCTGGGCACATATACATATATAAATGTGTGTATATATGTATATATACATAATACTTTAAAAATGTTTATTGACTTGATTTGATGGAAAGGAGATTCATTTCTCTCCTTTGCCTGAATTCATTTCCACCTCCACAGCATTTCTCACAGTAGTCTTCTCTCCAATTACAACACCGCCTCCCTAGTTCAGTCTTTAATCACCTCTCACCCAGGCTATTGCAATAGCCTCTTAATTGGTTATCTTGTCTCAAGTTTCTCCCCTCTACAATCTATACTTTAGAAAGCCGTAAATCAGTGGTTTTTCCTAAAGCACAGAACTGACCATGACACTCACTTACACAAGAAACTCTACTAGTTACCTATTGCCTCTAGGATATGTTAAGGAATGTTAAGGGGTCCCTTCAACTTGCCTTTTTGAGTGGCCATATTTTCCTGAAACATGGGACCGAGAGTATGCAAAAGACCTGGAATGTGTCAAGAATGAAGCCCCTCCCTGAGCTGACATAATGTGTTGTTTGCAAACAAGCCTGGACCCCACACATGTCCTTGAAAGTCAAGACAGGGACCAGATAGTCTGCACCAGGCTGAGAAAACTGCTTGTGCAGCTGGGACCCTTGTAGATATGCAGACCATCGTATCTTCATAGACTAGCAGTTCCCAAGGGAAAAGAACGTGGCTTTTGCTGTTGCCGTGCTCCTCCCCTTCAGGAGGGGTTGTCCTTTTCCCACTTTTACTGAATCTTTCCCCCTCTTGTGCCACGCCCCCTTAGGTAGAGATTTGTGTTTCCTCCACCTTCCTTTGTTGTATTTTTATAAATATGCAAACTTCTATATGGATTATGAACTCTTTGGGTTCCACATGGATGTTCATTTCTCTTACAATAAACCTAGTTTTTACATAAGTTACATGAACTTATGATTGCCTGTTCACAGATAAAATACAAACTCTTCTTTTTGACACAAAGCCCCTGATGAACTGGCCTCAACCTACCTTTCTATCTGTATCACACAGTGCTACCTCCCACTCACTGCAGACCAGCCAAATCAATAGTTTTTTTATGGTTCTCCATGAAAGGCTATTCATTTCCTGTCTTCTTGCCTTTTTATTGGCTATCCACCTTCTCTGAACTGTATTCTCTTCTTACCTCTGTCTTCATCTCGGCTCAGTTCAGACAATACTCTGAGACCTTCTGTGATTCTCCCTTCCACTAGTACATTTCCCCTAAATTTCCCTTATTCTTATTTTACATACACCTATAGACATAGATGTTGTCTCTCATCCTCCCCCTTCCCCCAAACCCTGCTGCAACCTAACTGTAAATTCTTTAAGGACAGGAACTGTTTACCCTACCCTTTTGTCTTTTTATCCCTAGTGACTGACACAATGCTTGGAACATAAGATATACTTAATAAATGCTTATTGATAAATGGTTTTATAATAATAATAAAAATGACTAGCATTTCTATAGCACTTTAAGGTTTGCAAATCACTTTATATATAAATACATATAAAATTTTTCCTTACAACAGTAAGAGGTAACTTTTATTATTATCCCTATTTATGAATAAAAAAAGTGAGGCTGAGAAAAGTTAAGTGAGTTGCTCAGGATCACACAACTACTAAGTATAAAGGTGAAAAAGAGATTAATTGACTATTAGTTACCTTGGTTTTTTCATTCCAAATGTCTGTCTTCTATCATCAGCCAAGTGAGAAGTTACTACAGCCAGGAATGCAGTTAATGTCCCATCACTTTGATGAAGTGCCGGCGATTTCATTTTAAAATGTCTGTTTTTTAAATGACATTTTATATATTTCCAATGTACATAAATAACACTTGTTAGCACAAATTCCAGTCCATTGTATTTTTTGTTGGCAAGGACAGTTCTCCTACCTAAATGATAGGTTTATGATATTTAAAATCATTCCCTACATGTATGACTTCTTCCATAGTTTTGTTTCTGTTTATTTTTTTAACACTGTCATTTTTTTCCAGCCACCAACTCCTCTGCTATCAATTATCATTATAAAATAGCAAAACTTCTAGCCAGATGGAATGACTCAACATACTATGTCAGACTTTTTGGAATGCTCTCATAGGAAGTTTTTCCTTGCCTGAAATAATAGGATCTTCTGCAAAATACTATCTCCCTGTTTTGTGACCTATGATTATTACCCAACAGACAACAAAGTATGGAAAAGAATAAAATAGTTTTGGTAGCTTTTAAGATAAGCTCCTCTTTCTTTTAGGATTTTTTGTTTACTTCTTTTATTTTATTTTAATTCTTTGATAATTTTGTTTAATTCTTTCATTCTTAACCCTCATTAGGTCATTTTCTGGTTCTCTACTATGCCCAAGAATACAAAATTTTAAAAAAATATGTGTGTGTGTGTGTGTGTGTGTGTGTGCGTTACACATATACACACATATTCCTGGGTCTTAGGAAAAAACACAGTAAAAGAGAAAGCAAAGGATAGGCTTCTACCTTTAGAATAAGAAGTATATCACCTACATGAGGAATAAACAAATTGTGTATGTGAACGGACTATTATGCTGTAAAAAATATATAAATACATATACATATATATGGAAATAGAAGATTTCAAAGAGATGAAAAGACTTGTTTGAACAGTGAAGGCAGAAGAACCGCAAGAACAATTTATGCTATAATATCAATATTATAAAATCAATAATTTTAAATACATGTATAAATTGCTAAAGATTGAAATGAGCAAAAGCAAGAGAATAAAGACATTCTGAAAGCTGCAAGAACTCCGATTAACATAAGTATCACCCCTGATTTGAAAGAACTACTGATGAAACATACTATCCAACTCCTGAAATAGTGTACAGAATGAGACATGTTTTTTTGTTTTAAATAGTCAATGAGGGAATTTGCTTTGCTTGACTATGCATATTTGTTGTAAGAAATTTGCTTTCCTTCCCCTCTCCATGTAGTGAAGGGTAGAAGAAAAAAATAGATTGTATTAATTAAGAAAAAAATTAATTTAAAAAAGAACTAAAGGCTGTCCTGTACCACACCCCCCAACAAGAAAATACCCACAAAATTATTTCAGTGGTGACTTAAAAAGGACACATGGAAAGTAAATAAAAACAAATTAGGCCACTGAAAGGAACATGGTTTTAATGATTTGGGCTATTTCCAGTGCCTTCTGGAAGACCCAAGGGGATACTGAAGCAGAAAAATATAAGTCACAGGGGAGAGGGTTAGAAAGGGTTACAGGGGGTGGGTATAGGGTACAGATATCAATAGTTCAATTCACAGTATACACGTAATAACCAATGTGTACTTGAAATGTTAACATAAGGAAGTGACATTAAAATTTGGTAGGGTTAGGCTCACAACTAAGATGAAACTTTCTCTAAAGGAAAGATATAGAAGAAAAACAATGAATGGCAGCATAGCATGTCAAGGAAGTAAACATCTGTATGGAAATTGAGAAACCTAAGTGGGGAGGGAGTTATAGTGCTACAAATATTTTGATCCTTTGTTATTAGGCCTCTGATTCCAATCCCAGGAAACAAACTTAATAAGCAGCCTGAGGATTCAGAAAAGCTTATATCTATTCTGGCCCTTGTAGTGCTTTTCACATCTGACTCAAAAGATTGTGATACATAAAGAAGATAAGTTGATTGCCCTAACTGGGATAAAATCCTTTAAGAGGCACCTTCAAACTTCCATGATGGGAGTACCTAGAAAGGCTCACGTTCCTTTAAAAAGCAAGACTGAATGGAAAAGATGTTTTAGCACAACTGATCCTTCTTTAAGAAATTTATTCATTCCATTTCTAGGTTCTGTTCTTTTTTGGACCTACACACAACCACTTCCTTACTCCCCTTTAAATGGCTTTTATGTCAATCCATTGCATTGCCTACAAATCTCCCTCGGCCATCCATTATTACTTGTCATTCATGAATTTGTTGTTTTGTTGTTTGTGCTGGGTTTTTTTGTATTGTTGAAGACATAACTGAAGCTTAAGTTTTCGACACACAAAGAGGAGATAGAAAGCCAATACCTTGTTAAGTAGAATCAAGATACACAATGACCTCAGCAGGCTAAAATAATAATCCAGAACAGGCGTTCTTAACCTTTTTTGCGCAGCCTAGTGAAGGGCATGGAGCCCTTCTTGGAATAATGTTTTTAAAAGCATGAAATAAAGTACATAGGACTGCAATGGAAACCAATTGTATTGAAATGCAGTTATCAAAATATTTTAAAACCAAATTCACAAACCACAGGTTAAGAAATTCTGACCTATAAAAAGGAATAAGATAAAATTCAATAATTAAAAAGGCAGACTCGCATGTGTGTTCAAAAAAATGAGTAAGACCTAAGAGCCAAGATGGTGGAGTACCAGGAAGAAATATAGCAGAGGCTTCCCCCAACACAAATACACACACACACGCATACACACACACACACACACACACACACACACACACACACACACATATATACACCACATACAAGCAGATACATTAGACCAAACCTGATCAAGAAATTAGAAGAACAAAAATCACAGTAAGTAATTTTTCTAGCCATGGTTGGCATAGAAAGGTAGAGAAAGAGGTCTGGAGACAGTAAAGGTAAGGTTTAAGTTGTGTAGCAGGGTAAATAGAGTTTCTAAGTCTAGCAAAGAGGGCTCAACATTGATTCCAGAAGACTAATGATGAAACATACTACATATCCTCTAACAGACAGGTGGAAAACTCAGAAGAATGAAGATTGAGGCATATTCTGGACAATTTTTGGACTGCATTTGGACAACGTGGAATTGATTTTTTACTATACACATTTATAACTGAGGTTTTCTTTTCCATTATTTCAGAATTGGTGGGAGAAACAGAAGGTAGATTTTTATTGATTTAAACAAATACACTCCTTTCCAGCTGCAAAAATATAGGATAGAGAAGACCAGGTTTGATAATGGTTCACATGAAAAAGACCTGAAATATTCAGTGAATCCAAACTCAAAAGAACCAAAAGTATAATATCCTTGGATCCAAAATAGCAATTTTTTTAAAAAATAGCAGTTATTATGAGTTTATAACCCCAAATTAACTAAGTATTAGCAGAAGATGAAACTGTCAGATAATACCTGAAAGAGTGCTTACTCAGTTGTGACTGAGTTTTGAACAACTTCTGAATAATCATTGGGCAAATGTGATTTTTTACAACATAAGAATAGCCAATATGCTCCAAAGACTAGAATGATAGAATAAATAGTCATTCAATATAGAACAAGAAAATCTCACATCCATCATGCTAGACATTTGTAATCTTGGAGACGATGGAAAATTTGTTGTTTGTACCTGAAAATGTTTAAATGCAACTACTGGGTATAGGAGAAGGAGGAGGAGGAGGGAGGAGTCACAATTTTTTCCCATTTTAAAATTTCTGGCTTAATCATTCATAGCTACTTAATGATAATAATGTTATTGAAAATCAAATGAGAAAATATATGTAATGAACCTTGCAAACCTTAAAATGCTACATGAATGTGAGCTATGATGATGCTGATGCTGATAATGACAGTGACAACTCATATTTGTATAGAACTTTAAGTGACTTGTCCAGTATCACACAGCTATTAAGTGTCAAGTATCTGGTCTGAAATCAAATTTGAACCCAAGTCCTCCTGACTCCAGGGCCAGTGCTCTATACCCTGCGCCACCTAGCTGCCCCTAGAATTTTTAAGATATATAAACTTCTATAAACCCTAAAGCACTTGGCATGGAGGACTTATAATAATATAACTAATTTTAATGTATGTTTAAGACTAAAGCATTTGTATAGGTAAATAGCAACTACAGGTAAGCAGGGACTGCACAGACAAACTGAAGAGTTAAAGTGAGGTCCCTACAAATCTCAGACTCTGCCTGCTGTGGGAAGAATAGATTGCCATTATTCCTCTACACTGATTTACATCAGTCAGTACTCCCACCTCATTTTGCCTGTTAGGGCACAGCCTATGAGTCATCACTTGAGAATAATATATAATAACGCCACACTAAAAAATAGGTAGGGGCAATTCACCAATGGATTTCTTTCTTGATAGTCTTGTTTTATTATTAAATTCTGATAACTTGGTAAAATACTGTAAATTGTGAGGTACTTTGTACTGACTACTAATATGTAATCTTTACCTACAGACTGCAGCCCTTAACTGGAAGCTTTTGAGAGAAAATAACATATTTTTTAAAAAATCTGGCATCTTAATTTAAAACTTTCATAAATTTTTTAGAAAAATTTGTCATCCTTTATCTGTTTGCTATAAAATATGTTTTTGTGTAAAGGAATAAATGACATATTCTTCATTTTAACTCATAATAGCAGTTGGAGAATAGACACATAAGGGTTCACATGTTCTGATATTCGTTATTTTGATTCTCTGATGAATTTTAGTGAATATGTTTCAAACAGCCAAGGTTTTCTTTAAATGCTCAACCTAATGACAAAAGAGAATATCCCTTACAGATGGCTCTTACAATGAATGTTATTTTATGTTTTAACTTAGCTAAAACCTTGGGGAAAGTTTTTTTGAAACAAAACTCACAGAGGTAAGGCAGGGATGGCCTGATCATAGACCACATACTGCAAAATGTATATCTACAACTACCCTGACTTAAACCACAGGTGAATACTACAAACCAAAGGTAGGAAATTTAGAGAAAAAAAACAGAAAGTATCTATGTGTCTACATGTATATAAAACACACAAGCTCCTTATTAACAAAAAATCATATCACTCAATTTTGGAAACTAGTGGTAGACAAAAAAAGCCCATTATTTTGCCCATAGTTATAGTCTGAGACGCAGCAGAACAGAGGAGAAAGAACCGAACCTCAAGTCGAGAAGAAATGAGGGTACAAGTCCTGTCTCAGACACAAGGTTCCTGTGACAATAGGCCAGTTCAGTTAAACTCTCAGAGGCCCAAGAAACTCTTTAAAATTGAGTTTCAGAGAAGTTAATTGCCAGCCTGCTTTATTGAAAAAAGGTTCCACTTGAATGAGATCATAGGTCTGGTCCAAAATAAAGTTAACATTTTACAGTGCTTTACAGTTAACAAAGTACTCTATATAACTTAACTCATTGTTACTTCACGACAACCTAGTGAGGTGATACAAGTATCATCCTCATTTTCTAGAAGAGGTAATCGAGGCTCAGGCAGAATGAGTGACTTGGCCCAGGTCACACAGCTAGTAAGTGAGACGGTCAAGAATTGAACCCCAGGTCCTCTGACTCCAAATCCAGTTCTTTTCTACTATATTAAGCTGCCTCCCTGTGTCAAATAAATAAAATTGATCCTTCACATAATACTGAAGGCCATACAACTTCAATCTTAATATCAAATAAGCAATGGGCATAAATAGATATTATGATAAGAAATATGTTCTGGAAATAACTAATATCTAAAAATTCACTCATAAATATCATTGTGTGCTGCAATGAATTATAAATAATAAAAGGACCAGGTTGCTTGCTATATTATCCTCATGTTTCTTCCATAATTGATTATTCATATACCTATATTTTCTTGTCACAAAATTTCCCCTTAGGAAGTGGAGTGCCTTAGGTTATATTAAAACCACTCTATTAAACATAATGCTACTTACCCGTATGGATGCAACAGACATTTATTAAGTGTGTACTACATTTACTACATGAATGTGGAAGGATGAGAGTATTTATGTATAGTCATGACAAAATGTTTTAGCAAACTCTTTCTGGGATAGAAGCAGTAGTACTTACAGAGCAGCTCTTGATGAACGGGGACTGATCCTCTAGTCAGGTAGATGAGAATTTCTTCTCTGAAACATGAAATCAAACAAAAATCAATACAAAGGCTTTTTTTTTTATAAAAATCACATTACCTATACCTGCTTTCCAGTTCAAAACAGAATTAATAATAACAATAGAAAAGCAGTTTACTGCCTTTAAAAAACAATTCCTGTAACAGAAAAAACTGTAACAGAACAGAAAAACAAATTTGTTGTAAAAGTATATATTTTAATGCTATTCATTATCTAAATTATCTGCATTTTACTTTGAAAATATTTTAAGTTGATAAAATAATGAATAGGCACATACAATAGCTGAACAAGAATATTTTGTTTAAAATCTTCCAAAAATGAACATTTATTAGTCCTTGCTCTCTCACTTGACAGCTACCTCAGATAGATCATATTTTTCCCATCTATTGTACTAGATTAGCTAAAGGTGGAAAAGTTGTTATATGCTGGAAGTAAGTATAGTAAAATGTTACACAGATATTACCAAATTATATCTATTTTATATTATATTTGTAAAGAAATTTAAGAGCAGGGTTCATGTGGGTTCCAGTTTGATGTCGGACTTCTGTTTTCTTGAGTTTCAGGTTTCAAAATCCATCCCACATGTTTCAACCTCAGGTAGTAAATACATAGGTAAATGGGAAAGAAAGCATAGAAGCATGTGATCTATGGAAAATTCCACTTCTGAAATTTGGAGAAAAGTAGGGGAAAGGAATTAAGGGAACTGAATATATTAAAAAGTTGTTGGAAAAGGTGCTATGTATTATCTGTCTCAGAGAGGCCACCATGTGCTCATATCCTTAAAATGGAGATACTCTATCACCTAGCAATGTATGTTAGCATCTCACAGCTCTCATAACAAATGGTTCTTCGATTCAATTCAATATAATGACACAAAATTAAAGGTGGCCACTCAATAAGCATTTATTCATTAAGCATTTACTTGTGCCGGGTGTTGTACTAAGTGCTGGAGACACAAAGAAAGGCAAAAAAGGTATCATACAAGCCTTGTTTGAGGTTTATTCTAAGTCCCTGACACGTAAGTCTATTTCCCGTTCACAACAGATTTTTTTTTTTTGGTTGGTTTGTTGCTGTCAATTAGTACCTATAGTAAAGTTAATTGGCCAGGTTTAGGTTTTGAGCAAAGGTCAGGCACAAGAATGGATACCAATAAATGCAGCCAGGCAATTAAGGTATTCTCCCTAATGGTGACCTGTGGCTAGGTGGTACAGTGGTCAGAGCACTGGGCCTGGAGTCAGGAAGTCCTGACTTCAAATCTAGCCTCAGACACTTATTACCTGTGTAACCCTGAGCAAGTCACTTAACTTGTGTCTCCCTCAGTTTCCTCAACTATGAAATGGGAATACTGGGTTAAATGCCTTACAAACACTACCTTAATAGATCCTCATAACAACCCTGTGAAGTAGGTTCTATTATTATCCCCATTGTATAGATGAGGAAACTGAGGCAGTCAGAGGTTTACTGACTTACTCACAATCATATAGCTAGTACTCATGATTATGTATTTTGATCTATCATTCCATATATTTAAAGAATACTACTATATACATTTCAAGAGTCTCTATTCTATTCTACTCCAAATAAATATCATTTCTTTGACCTTTCCTCAGAGAAGCTATTTCATGAAACTTTAATAATCATTTTTTCCTCTCCTATAGGAATTCTCTAGGTACTAAACATCTGACAGTAAACATGGAAACTCACACTTCATACTCAAAGGTCTAAAAAATATAGAATATAAAGAAAATCAATTTCTCCACCTTATATTCCTTCACAGAGCTCAGCTTCCAGGTGGATGATACTTAAGTTGCAATATCATACAGTTGGTTCATATCGAACCTGAAGAAGACCCCTAATCCTTGGTTGCCTGTGTGCATGATGCCTTCTACATGATCTCGTGTTTGCAAAACTTGTTAGTTAATTCACTGACTTATTCTGCACTTATGCCTAATGAATTACAACAGGTTATAGGAAGAGTTAGGATGGGAATACTTTAATAGATGGGGCGACGTGACATATAATTTACAATCCTAGTTTCTTGATGAGTATGTCATGAGGAACCAAATAAAAACTTCCTAAAAACAAAGATATGTAACTGTGCCTTGTCAATAGGGCTAAAGCAAACAAAAAAAATACGCAATTTGCCACTGGATTTTGTATCACATAGCTAATGGCTATCATTGGTGGTTAGCAAAGCACTTTAATAAAAGCTAACATTTAGACAGAATCTACTATACAGCAGGTGCTATGCTAAATGCTTTACAAATATTATCTCATCTGACCCTCACAACAACCCTGGGAGGCTGGTGCTATTATTATCACCATTTTATAGATGAGAAAACTGAGGCAAGTTAACCAAGATCACACAGCTAGTAAATGTCTGATGCTACATTTGAATTAAAAATTTCCTAACTCTACATCTAGCACTCTATCCACTGCAACAACTAGTAGCTAAATACTAGCACTTATAAATTGGTGATTCCCAACAAAAAGAACATTCGAAGGTATCTTCAATTCTATCAAGCATTATAATAAAATTCTCCAAACAATTCTCAAATTAAAATTGTTATCAATATACTCTTAATTTAAAAAATATAGAACACTAATAATGGGCGCTTTCAAGAAGGAGGAGAAGGGAGCAGGTTATCTGGAAATCAAATAGAGGCATAACAACTTAGAAAATCACTAGGCATGGTAGTAGAATTCTGAAAACTCAGGTAAGAAGTTAAGATGCTAACTTTTTTTCCATAGTTCCAAATGGTTTTCCTGGTAATGCCCAAAAAATTTCATTATATCTCTAACTGCAAAGTATACTTTATTTGGATAAAAAGGCCGTCAGGATTGAGGAGGTTATCATAACCAAACAGTAGAGTTGAAACCTAATTAAATCCAACTGAAACTTAGTTCATCAATATATACTGTACTGAGATGGCTTGCCAAATTAGAAATCTAAAGGTAAAGAGACTGAGGCCAGAAATCTAAGTATAGTGTAATGGAATTTAGAGTCTAAGGACCTGGGCTCACAACCTGGTTCTGTCACTGACTAAAGGTGAGGCCTCAGGAAAGTCAGCTCAACTTCTCTGGGTCTCAATTTATTTATTTGTAAAAATGAAAGCATTGGACTAGATCAAATGTTCTTATCCTGAGGTCCATTAAATTGTTTTTAAATTATTTTATAATACTCCAATATATTTCTATTGTTTTATTTTATGTATGTAAAGATAATATTGTGATAAGGAGTCCATAGGCTTCCCCAGGTTGCCAAAGGGGTCTATGTCACACACAAAAAAAGATTAAGAACCCTGGACTATACGATCAATACATTAGTAAACATTTATTAAGTGCTTAATGATATACTATACTCTCTGTTAGGAACTGGTGATATAAAGGTAGAAATTAAACTGACCTCAAGTAGTTTACAGCCCAAGTTAGCGGGGGGGGGGGGTGATTATATGTTTAAGTAAGATACGAACATAGTAAAAATGAAATAATTTGGGGGGATGTACTACTATGGGGGGAATCAGGAAAGTTTTCATGAAGGAGAAAGCACTTGAGCTATACTTTGAAGGGAGTGATTCCAAGATGAGTACTGCCATTTATTTCAGGCAGGAATTTATTTCAGGCTTGGGGGACAGACTCACACACAGGCAAGGGTATTCCATATGTGAGGAACAGCAAATAAACCAGTGTGGCTGGACTCTAGAAAGTATGAAGGAGAGTGATCTGTAGTAAGACCAAAAAGGTGGGCTTGAACTGGATTATGAAGACCTTAAATGCCAAACTGGATAGCTTTACCAAAGCATGTCAAAATATCAATGAGGAAGAACTCTGGAGAAATTATGAAATTATGAGTTTGAGAGCTATCCTCTAGTGGATGGTTTAATATTTGAAAAGTTTCCAAAAACTCTCTTTTTCTAGGTCCTTACTTTCCTTATAAATTTCCTAAGTTCACAAAAATCCCATGTCTAATCACAGCAAGGCAATAACCCTGGGTTATCAAATAATCTACAAGCAGAATGCAAGCTTGGAGAGGTTCTATCAGCCTGCATACGAGAGGCTAGGGGGGATTCTTTCAGCGGTGGGTAGGAATATTTTGGCAAGGGAAGATGTCGGCTAGTACAATTTACATGGGCAGCACCAGACAACATCATCTCCTGTTCCCCATAATGGTACATACTGTGTGAGAATAGTGAAGCAGGAATAGGCTTCAGTTCAAACCCTAGCTTTAGCATTTATTACCTCCATGACCTTGATCAAAGAACTCTCTGGGCCTCTGTTTCCTCATTTGCAAATTGAGGACGTTTGGATGTGATCACTTCAAAGGTCCCTTCAAATCTAAATTTATGATCCCATTAAGAGAATCCCCTTCATTATCAACATTTCATGTCTCAGATGCTGAGGCGGCACTGTAAATAATGACTTTTCACTTTATAGCATATTGAATTTTCATATCACTGTCATGTCATGGGAGTAGTATTACAAAAGATGGGAATAGCTGCTGGAGTAGACCAAGGTTACATAGAGGATCTCTGTTCTAGAGTCCATCCAATTTTGAAGGCATTCCAGAATCAATTCTTCAGTTATTTGAAAGAAGAGAAGATATTACATTTGTGGAGAAACAAAAACAAAAGAAAGCAAAAGCCTTTGACATTATTATCAAAAAAAGAACAAAAGAGCAAATGTAGGAATACCAACACTGACTAATACAATTGCTTTCCTATATACAATATTTTTACATAATATACACATAGATTGAAAGCATCCGTGATGGAGATCAGAGAAGGAAACAGTCAGGCTTACGTAAACGCAAATCTCTATAGCAGACCAAATATTTATAGTCACACAACTGACTGAAATAAAGAGAATAATTCTACTATTTCTTACTGCTATAATATTCTACTATCCTAATAATAATTCTACTATAAAACACAGTGGGATATTTCTTAATTTTCTGACTTTAAAAAAAGCATTTGACTTGGTAGAAAAAAATATCACTTAAAGGCTCTCTTCTAACACTTTATCTTTTATATATGTGCCAAATCATACAAAATTCTTGAAAAATGTATCAAGAGAGATGTCCAATGGACATGGGGGTAATATGGTCAGACTTATAATTTAAACAAGTCATGTTAACAGTTAGATGGAAGATAAACTGTAGTGGTGAGAGACAGGGCAGAGAGACTTATTAGAAAGCTATTGAAAAAGTCCAAGTGAGAAGTGATAAGAACCTGATCCAATGTTATGGTTGTGTTGGTAAAAAGAAGGGCACAGGGGCAGCTAGATTGTGCAGTGGATAGAGCACTGGCCCTGGATTCAGGAAGACCTGAGTTTAAATCTGTCCTCAAACTCATGACACTTAGTAGCTGTGTGACCCTGAGCAAGTCACTTCACCCTACTTCCTCTCAAAAAAGGGCACAATTATAGCAGATGTGAAGGTAGAAATGAGAACATTCCATAGACTCCTAAATACCACCCAGAAAACAAGCAAATGGAAAATGCCTATTGTCCAGACTATGCCATATAGTTGGATAAACTAAAGAGGTGGTCGATCACGACATCCATCTTGAATAGACGCTGTAGATGGACAATGAGCTAGGCCCAGAATTGAACAGGACAGCAACCCATTTTACCTTTAGAAAACTGAACAGTATTTTTCATGACCCCAAGCTTCACCCTGAGACAGAAGACCACTTTTTAATAGAGTTCTTCCAGTGCTGTGGTATGACTTGGAGTTATCAACTACTATAATTTCCATAGAATTAAAATCAAGGAGCCCTGAAAGGGCAATGGAATCTTGCAGGATGGGTTGGAATAGGCTGAAACACATTTATAACCAATAATTGCATGTGAGAAGTAATGAGAGGAATATATTTGAAGAAATTTATGATTGAAAAAGAAAGGGGAATCAGTCATATAGTATTAGAGAGGGACAAGATTACTAGTATTCATAACATTTTAAGAGTCATAATGGAAGGCCCCTGGATTATTGGGTAGACCCACTGTAGATGACTTATGGAAGGACACAGATGAGTGAAACATGATGGAGTGACAAGGACTGGTTGCAATCTGGAAGAAGTCCCCATATCAATGAACCATCATCACAGTGGAGCATCCAGGAAAAATGCATAATTAACCTTCCAGAAGTATAAGATGACTCTTGGATCAGGTCCATATTTATGACTTTAATGTCAGAATGAAATGATAACAGTATATGAATATGAAAATGCCACTGACTCTAATAAATAAAACTAAGGGAATATTCATCAATTGGGGAAGAGACAAATCATGGTATATGAATGTAACAGAATACAATTGTGCCATAAGAAATGGCAAACACTATTGTTTCAAAGAAACTTGGAAAAGACTTATATGAAGTGCTGCACAGTGAATTGGAAAGAACCAGGAAAACAATTTATACAACAAATTGTTAAGCACTTTGCCTAATGCCACACATGTAGTATTTGGAAGAACTGGGATTCAAACTATCTCTTGTGATTTTTGACATTATGTTCCTAGGCACCCTATTTAACCAAACAGATAAAAAGATTGAAACATTACGGCTTAGTGTCAGTACTCTGTCATAAGTTAACACTAGCCAGACGGGGTTGTTGTTGCTACTCATCCTTTGTTCTCAAAGAAGACCAATGACATCATGAGGTTGATGTCTTCACTCACTCATGATTTGGGTTTGAGTGAGTCAGAGCTGCACAAAGTCATCAGCCTTCCTCTCTCCTCCAGAGTCATTGGAGTCTAGTGTCAAGACAAAGGTCATGACAACTGGTAATGGTCCAGGATGCAGTAGGTGACCTTGGCCTGTCTAAATTAAGGTCTTTCCTTAGGTCTCATTTTGTGTAAGGAAAAATCTTCAGAGTTTCTGGCCAGAACAGAAAACAATTGCTATTTACACTCATTCTAAGCCTTAAAAATCTAAACAATGAGCCACAGAGGCTTGGGCTTAGGCTATTATTGACCATTAAATGAAAGGGAGGAAAAGAAGCAGGAGAAACCTAGAAATGATTCAAACCTGGATGAACACTCAAGAAAGAAACAATTCCCAGGGTGATATATAGATGCATTAACTTTTAAAAAATTCTAGACTGAGTAGATTTGTAAATAATAAAATCAAATAAAAATGGTCTAAAATAATCCCACAGCTTACCCTTACATGACTTGAGAAATCATGAATTAGATTGATGAGTACTATGTATCCCTTCAGCACCTAGTAAAATTCCTTACAAATAAAAATTTGTAAAATTATATCAAATTAATTTTTAAAAACTAAAATATCTTCTTCACCAGTACAATCACATTTGATCACACACAATCTTAATATATCTATATCTTCTCATGCTTTTTCAAATTTGTCAATTCTGAAAATTCTTGAATTTCATGTCTTACAGAACACATTTATATTTTTATCCTTGTAAAAAGGCTTCAGCTTATATTAGCTAAAGTTGCAATCAACCATAAAACAGCTGTTTGGAATGGCACAACACCTACAGTATCTCCTTTGGGTAACTACACTTAAAAAGATGAGAAGAGAGAAATTCTCAGGGAAGATCTTAATCACATTCTTATGCTTTCCTGATTGCCACAGGCAGATTATGTGGTATAGTGGAAAAAATGTTGGTATGTATTAAGAACATATCAAGGAACAAATCTAGCTTCTGATTCTTACTAGTTGTGTAACCATGGTCAAAGACTTTAGCCACTTCGACCTTATTTCTGTCATCTATAAAATTAAGAAAACCACATATATTATTTTCTTACATGTATGGGTCAGACTATGGCCAGTAAGATCCCTTTCCTTTCAATTCTCAAATTCTGTGATTTTGTGATACTTAACCACACTGTTGTGAGGATCATATGAAAATCTGTGAATAAATCATTTCACAAACCTTAAAAGTGCTACGTAAATGTCAGCTTTAATTATCATTACTGTCACTGCCAAACACATGTTCAGAACTATATCCATTCACCTTTTCCTTTAAACTTCTAACTGCAATCCTAAACTTGATTTAGGATTCACTGTGGACTTAGTGGACTGAGTGTCCAATTAGGCCAGTTTCACTGGAATGGAGACTGTGTAAAGTTTTATAAATCATATAAATTTCATTTAAAAATTAATCATTATTTTTCCTCCTACATTACCCAATAATCAATCGAGTCAAGATTTGTGATCATGAAGATACATTTTGGGGGCGATGAAGATAGAAAATAAAAAATAATTAAGTGTTTTAATTAACACTGTTGAAGAAGTTGTACTTTCTGTTAATGGCTTAAAATTGTTTTGCTATAGTTTTCTATATTTGGAATGTGTTGACCAAATGTCTCCAGAAAAAATGTCTTGAAACTGGTCCACAAGTATTATGGAGGATGTCCTCCTATATAGGGCCCGAATAGGAGAAGGAATTCTCTTTCAATGTAAAAGTCCTATAGATATCTCAGAGATGGCATTCTGATTATGGTATCAATCCTTGGAATAATATCAGGGCTCAAAAATGTATTCTTCTGATGATGACAAATAGATGTTAATCACACAAATGGTCTGT
This sequence comes from Vombatus ursinus, assembly GCF_900497805.2. Taxonomy (NCBI): domain Eukaryota; kingdom Metazoa; phylum Chordata; class Mammalia; order Diprotodontia; family Vombatidae; genus Vombatus; species Vombatus ursinus. The sequence continues at coordinate 17,128,939 of NW_020954619.1, forward strand.
GTATATAGACTATGACATATTAATAATGATGAAGATGATGGTAATGATGATAACTAACATTTGTATAACATTTTAAGGCTTGCAAAGCATTTCTACATAAAATGTTCATTTTACCCTCAGAACAACCCTGAGAGGCAGGTACTATTATTATTCCTGTTTTATAAATAAGGAAACTGAAGCGAATAGAGGTTAAGTGACTTGCCCAGTGTCACACAGCTTTTAAGCACATGAGGCCCAAATTACTCAGGTCTTCCTAAGCCCCATTAGTCAATAAATATTCATTAAGTACCTACTATGAGCTAAGCACAGAGGATACAAAGAAAGGTAGAGGCCCTGATTTTAAGGAGCTCACAGTCTAATGGGGGGAATATAACATGCAAGCAACTATATACAGGATAAATTAGAAATAATCAACAGAGGAAAGACATTAGAATTAAGAAGGATCAGGAAAGGGTTCCTACAGAAGATGGGATTTTAGCTAGGACTTAAAAGGAAGACAGAAGGCAGAGAGAGTGAGAAAGAGCATTCCAGGCCTGGGGTGATAGCCAGTGAAAATGCCTAGAGTCAGAAAATGAATTTTTGTTTGGGAAATAGCAAGGAAGTTAGTGCCCCTCTATTGTAAAGTACATATGGATGTAAGGTATAAGAAGACTGGCCAGGTTGTGAAGGGCTTTCAGTGCCAAATGTAGGATTTTATAATCGATCCTGGAGCTAACAAGGAACAACTGAAGTTACTGAAAGGGAAGGGAGGAAGGAGGGGGTAAATAAGGAGATGGGATTAGATCTATGCTTTAGGAAGATCATTTGGACAGCTGAGTGGAAGATGGCCTGGAGTGAAGGAAGGGTTTGGGGTGGGGGGGAGTTTCAGTTTTGAACTCTGTTAATGAGTTCAGTTTTGGACATGGTGAGTTTAAGATGTCTACAAGATACCTAGTTTGATATGTCAAACAGGAAATTGGAGATGTGAGACAAGGTCAACAAAGAGGTGAAGGCTGGACAAGTACATCTGTGAATCATCAGCAACAGATGATAATTGAATTCTTGGGAACTGATGAGATCACCAAATGAAACAGGTAGAAGAGAAAAAAGGCCCAAGAAAAAAGCCCTGTGGGTGACTAATAGTTAACAGGAATGTCCTGGATAAATATACAGCAAAGGAAATTGAGAAGGTGCATTTAGATAGGTAGAAGGAGAACCAGGAGACGGGGGTGTCATGAAAACATAGAGAATGAAGAAGAGAAGAAAATAACAAGGAGAAGAAGGTTATGGAAGCATCAAAGGTTTTAGAGAAGTCAAGAAGGCTAAAGACTGAGAAAAGGCCATTAGATTTATCAATTAAGAGGTCATCAGTTAACTTTGGAGAGAGAAGTTCTTGTTAAATGATGAGGTTGGAAGCCAGACTATAGAAAGTTAAGAAGTGAGTAAGAGGAAAAGCAGTGGTGGAATATATTGCAGAATGCCTTTTCAAGGAGGTCAGTCAGCCACAAAGAGGAAAAGAGATACAGGATGAGGTAGTTGAAAGAGATAGATTAAGTGGAGTGAAGCTTTTTGAAGATGGGGAAACGCAAGCAAGTTTGTAGGCAGTAAGGAGGAAGCTAATAAATAATAAAATAAGGTAAGTGACAGATTAGGTTTGATTGAGTGGCAATCCACTAAAGAAGACAGAATAAAAAGAGGTTATTTGTGAATGTAGAGGAGTTTGCCATGGCAAGAAGAAGGGCCATCTTTTCATTTGAGACAGGGGTGAAGAAGGAGGCTGTGGCAGAAGGCATCTGGATGATATGAGGTAAAAAAGAAGGAAGAGAGAACTTGTGATGAATGGTCTCATTTTTTTTCAGTAATAATATATAGCAAGGGTCTCAGCACAGACAGGTTGGGAGGGGTGATGGGAGGCTTCAAAAGAGATGAAGGGAGCTATAAAAGCCATTGTAGTGAAGAGGATAGTGAATTAATTTGGGACTGGAAAAAGGACTGCCTGGCAGAAGTGAGGGCCCAGTTGAGGTTATGTAACATAAATTTGTACTGGAGCCAGTCAAAACAGTTTAGTGATCGTCTCCAGCATTTTCTCCTCTGTATCAACTAACTGCCTGTCAGTAATAATTTGTGATGAAAAGTAGTGTAAAACTTACTGTTTATATCTTATAGAATATTGCCTTGCCCATATTAGGCAACAATGAATTTTTATTTTTTAAATTTTATTTTAATTTATGGAATAAATAACACAATACAATAAAAAGATGATTGTACATGAAACTGCAAATCTATTATGCACAACTTGCTATTCCTTTCAAAAATACAACAAAATTATCTTGTAAATTTTTTTCCTTTTTTTCTTCCCGCCACACTCTAGAAATGGCTACCATTAGGCAAAAATAGGCATATATATGTAAAATTATTCTATATATACTTCTATTTATCAGTCCTTTCTCTGGATGCAAATAGTGTCTTTCTTCATATGTCCTTTATAGTTAATTCGGGTATTTATAATAGACAGGATACTGTCTATTATATTAATAGTATATAGACATATATATATAAAAAATATAATTAATACTATATATAGTCCTTCAAGGGGAAAAATGGATATTTAGGGGAATAGAAGCCTTTCAAGCATTAATGATGAAAAGATCAGAATAGAATAGAAAATTTGATTTTTCAAATGCAAGACTCAAGAGAAGCATAAAAAGGTAAACACAAAAGAGAAACCATGAGAGACTCAATGAGTTTAAACTGTTTACCTATTTACACAGGTAGATGATACATGTATCTTCTAAGATTAGGGCAGTTAGAAGGATTCTACATAGAAAGATGGTACTGGAGTGAGATGATAGATGAGAAGGAGGCATGCTCTGGGAGAAAAAGGGGAAAAAGAATGAGGGAAACTACTTCACATAAAGAGGCATGTAAGGAAGAGCTTTTTACAATGAAGGGAAACATGTTTGGAGGGGGAAAAGCTTGAACTTCACTCACATCTAAATTTTTTCAAAGAGGGAAAAAATTCAATTGGTAATAGAAATCTATCTTTACTCAACAGGAAAGTAAAAGAAGAAGAGGATAAGGGAAAATTATGGGCAGGGGTGACAAAACAAAGAGGGCAGATAAAAGAAGGAAGTGATCAAAAGCAAATCAGACTTTAGAGGAGGAACAGGAGAAAGGGAAAGACAGAAAGAAAGAGAGATGGAGGGAGGGAGGGAGAGGGGGGAGAGAGACAGAAAGAGAGAGAGAGAAAAGAAGAAGAAGAAGAAGAAGAAAAGAGGAGGAGGATGAAGAGAAGAAAACAGGATAGAGGGAAATGCACAGTTAGTAATCATAACTGTGAATGGGATGAACTCACCCATAAAACAGAAGCAGAGAGCAAATGGCTTAGAAACCAGAATCCAACAATATGATATTTATAAGAAACACACTTGCAACAGAGAGAGACAAACAGAGCAGAATCTATTACGCTTCAACTGATGGAGAAAAAGCAGGGGGTAAAAATCATGATCTCAGACAAAGCAAAAACAAAAATGGACCTAATTAAAAGGGATCAGTAGGGAAACTGCATCTTGCTAAAAGGAACCACAGACAATGGAGTTCTATCAATACGAAACACATACAAACCAAATGGCATAGCATCCACATTCTTAAAGGAAAAATTAAATGAATTAGAGAAGGAAATAGCAAAACTATACTAGTGGGGGCCCTGAACTTTCCCCTTCCAGAGCTAGATAAATCTAACCATAAAATAAATAAGAAATAAAGAGATGCATAGAATGTTATAAAAGTTATACATGATAGACCTCTTGAGAAAACTGAATGGGAGCAGTAAGGAATATACCTTTTTGTCATCAGTACATGGCAATTTCACAAAAATTAACCATGTATTAGGGCATAAAAACCTTACAACCAAATACAGAAAGGCAGAAATATTGCATGCACTGTTTTCAGTTCATAATGCAATCAAAAATTACATTTAATAAAAGCCCATGGAAGCACAGTCTCAAAATTACTCAGCAACTAAATAATTTAATCCTAAAGAAAGAGTGAGTCAAAAAACAAATCAAAGGAGAGATTAATAAAACTAAAAATAATAAAAAACATTGAACCAATAAATAAAACTAGGAGCTGGTTTTATGGAAAAAATAGATAAACCATTGTTTAATTTAATTTAAAAGGGGAAGAAGAAAACCAAATTACTAGTATCAAAAACATTTCACACAAATATAGATAGATGTAAACAATCAAAGAAATATTAATTGCTCATGGGTAGGGCAAGCTAACATAATAAAATGATTATTCTAACTAAGTTAATTGGCTTATTCAATGCGATATCAGACTAGAACTAGACAAATAATCACAAAATTCATCTTAAAAAAAGGTCAAGAATATAGAAGGAATCAATGGAAAATGTGAAGGAGGCAGCCTAGCAGTTTCAGATTTCAAAGTATAGTATAAAACAGTAAGCATCAAAACATTCTGTGAGTGACTAAGATATACAGTGGTGGAATGGTATATGATAGACTATAGCAAATGACCATAGTAATCTAGTTTTTGACAAACCTAAAGGTCCAAGCTTTTAGGGTAAGAACTCAACAATTGACAAACATTGCTGGGAAAACTGGAAATCATTTTTGGCAGAAACTAGGCACAGACCTATATCTCACACTATATGTCAACGTAAGGTCAAAATACATAAATGATTTGGACATAAAGGGTGATGTCTTAAGTAAATTAGAGAAACATGGAAAAATGTGCCTGTCAGATTTATGGATAAAGGAAGAGCTTATGATCAAACATAAGGTAGAGAAAATCATGGAAAGTAAAAAGACAATTCTGATTACAGTACACGAAATTAAAAATCTTTTGCATAAACTAATGTAGCCAAAATTAGAAGGAAAACAGGAAACTAAAAAAAATATTTACAGCAAGTTTTTCTGATAAAGTCCTCAATTCTCAAATATATAGGAAACTAAGCCAAAATTATAAAATATAAGAGCCATTCCCCATTTGATAAATGGTCAAAGGATGTGAATAGGCTGAAGAAGAAATCAAAGCTATCAATAGTCACATGAAAAAATGCTTTAAATCACTACTGATTAGAGAAATGCAAATTAAAACAACTCTGAGGTACCCCTTCTCACCTATCAGATTGGCTAACATGACAGAAAAGAAAAATGACAAATAGCTGGAGGGGATGTAGAAAAATTGGGACATTAATGCACTATTAGCAGAATTGTGAATTAGTCCAATCATTCTGGAGAACAATTTGGAACTATGTCCAAAGGGAGAACATTCTGAGGAAATGGAAGAGGAGGTCAGAAATTTCTAGGCTCTCCAAATTTCCTCCACAAACATACAGAAAATCACCACAGAATGAATGTAGAGCAGCAAAAACAAAGGGGTAAAGTAGTTGTCCTCCTAAGATAATTTGAGAGAACCTCAGAAAAGACAGAGCCTCCAGGGCTGAGGTCTGGCCTGAGTGAAGTGTTAGACACCAGGCTATTTCTATTTAATCAACAAACTGCAGGCCCTGGAGTAGCTCTGTCAGGAAGTAGACTAGGCCTCAAGAAACTTCACTTCAGGAACTTTTATCTCACAAACATTCATCTAACAAGTAGCAGATGATTGAGTGGAAGAAGACTGAAAGACATTCCCCGCCCACCCCCCACCCTGCTTTTTCCAGAAACCAGGCCTAGCAGTGCCGACCAGAAGCGACCCCGGGCTGTGGTTGTGGGCAAAGAAGAGCGAGCACACATCCAGTGAATGGGGTACCACAGGGAGCAAGAACATTTTTGGGACAGCGTGGCCAGGGCACATAAAACTGTGCATATCCTTTGACCCAGCAATACCACTACTAAGTCTATATCCCAAAGAAAAGGGAAAAAGACCTATATGTATGAAAATATTTATAGCAGCTCTTTTAATGGTGGTAAAGAATTGGAAATTGAAGGCATGCCCATCAATTGGGGAATGGTGGAACAAGTTGTGGTAGATGATTGTGATGGAATAAGAAATTTGATGCTATAGGAACTGCCAAGAAGGATGGTTTTCAGAAAAACCAGGGAAGACTTATATGAACTCATGCAAAATGAAGTGAGAAGAATACAGAGAACATTATACACAGTAATAGCAATAGTGTAAGGACAATCAACTGTGAAAGACTTAGCTACTCTGATCAAGAAGATGATGTAAGACAATTCGAAAGAACCCATGATTAAAAATGTAATCCACCTTCCAGAGAGAGAACTGTTGAACTCTGAATGCAGACTGAAGTATGCACTTTTTACTTTCTTTTCCTTGTTTTATTTTGTGTTTTCTTTTATAACATAGCTAATATGGAAATATATTTTCATGACTTCATATGTATCATCAATATCAAATTGCTTGCCTTCTCAAGCAGGTCCAAGTAGGAGGCAAAGAGAGAATTTGAAACTCAAAAAATTTTAAATAATTTTTTAAAAAATGCACATGTAATTGGGAAATATTTACCAACATAAATAAAAATAAATTTCTATTTTTAAAAACAAATGAATAATAATTGTATTGGGGCAGTTGTGAACTATATTGTAGAAGGAAGTTGCTGCAATGAAAGCTTGGTTCTAGATGAGTATGTTATGATATTTAAAGAGGCAAATGGATAGCTGCTTTCCAAAATTTTCCACAAGAAGAGACTCAAGGGACTGTAGAGGAGGAGGAAGGTAGCAAGCAAAACTTACCTGACTGCTTCAATAGAATTACATAAGTTAGTGAACATCCTTAACTATGTATAGAGTAGACTGCAAGGGCTCTGAAGAATCCAAAATGGGTCAGAGGGAATCCCGTCCTTCTCAACTAGCTGAAACAGCCAAACATGGCATGGAAGAAAGGCTAGACCTAACCTCTCATCCCTCAGTTAAGCTAAATTTCATTTAGGTGAAAAATAAAAAGAAAGGCATCACAATTTTGCCTTGCTATGAACAGACAACAGTTAAGAGAAAAGTAACCTTTAACAGAGTGATTTAATGAGATGAAAGGTTACCATACTTACCCAGCTACCTCATGCCTCAATATGGCAAGACTAACCTACAGGGGGCTTGCTTGATTATGAACAGACCTGGAAGTTTGGGATATAAAGCAATGAGGAAAATAAGACAAAATACCATGCACTGCCACTGTTAACTAGTACCAATACAAAGTTTATTACTGAATTAGCAAACATGTGCCTTGAAGTATGTTTTAAATGTTATTCCTTATTACTATCATATCCAATTTGCTTTCTATTTGCTTAATATCTGCCCATACTATCATTTCAAAATATTTTGCTTAGAAAAAGTAAAACTTGTATTGAATAGAGAAACCTATTCAACCATCTAAGAAGACAATAATGCCTGCTAGTGGTAACTACCCAAACTGCAGACATAAGGTTAGGTGGTGCTTTGTGTACCATAATAACAGGATGCAAAAATAGAGATAGGCTTTACTTGCTTTATTGGAAAACTTTAAAATAGCATGGAGGGTGGGTGTGGACATGGTATGCAGAGTGATCCAAAAGTCTTAATGCAGTTTTCGGCGATTGCATTAAGACTTTGGGGATACCCGGTAGTTTGTGTTTTTCAGTCTAAAAAGTAAAAGATTAATGCAGTATACTCAAGAAAACCAAAACATGTCAGCTGAACAGTTTCACCCCAAGGCTTGAAATCAGGAAAATTATGTTCTATTCTGGGTTTTCTCACTGACTCACTCTTTAACTTTGAACAATTCATTTAACATCCCTCATGGTTCACATCCCCTACCTCTAAAATAGCACTTTCAAAGCACATCTCTTTGGGTACCCAGATGCCCCGCAGAGATCTCCTTACTGAGTGCTCTATGATGTGTGATCTCAGAGATCACTCTTATTTTCTCAAAGATGTGTGATAGATGTCAGAAAAATTATAAAATCTTTCTGGGGATCAATAAGCAGTAACGTTTGCTTTAGTTACTTTGCTCCCCAGCTGTGGACAATGTGCCTTCCAGCTGATAATAACCACAGAGACTAGTTCCAGGTTTGTACCAGGAATTTAGGATGGACTCCTCCATATTCAAGCCCATAAGTTCCTATGAGAAGCGAAAAGGAAAATAACATAAAGGCATTCCTCTAATGCTGATGTAGCACAGTATGTTCACTCTCAGAAGCAGGCAGGTTACATCATCCCCTTGGGTTCCTTGGGTAGTCCAAGGGGTTGGGGTTCTCTTTCTCTACTGCAAACAGCTCAAGCTCATTTCCTGCTCCTTTGTGTATTGCTAGCCTTTCACCTGGAACACAGAAGAACAAACACAGAATCCAAATTCCAAGGAAAGTTCCCCAGGGACACATGGATGGCCTTAGATCAGAGAAGGCTTCAACACCTCTCCCCTCAAAGTGTTGTCTCTCATCAGATACTCTGATCAAAGGATTCTTCAAATGATGCATAGAGAGTCAGGCAAATCTGACTTAGTCATTTTTGAAGCTCCTGCTCTGCAGCCAATTAAAAAAGGCTCCTCTCAACCAAATGATCAGAACCAGATAGTGAATGTCTACCCATGCTCCAGTCTCTCCAAGGTCCTTCTCCTTATAGTCATCCCAGCTGTCCCAGAAGTAGGCTTTCCAGCTTCTCCATGTGAGGAGTTACATCAGCTAAGAAAGCGGAAAGGGTCTGCTTGAGGCAGCCCCTGGTTACACCAACAATGTCATGATCTCTCTTTATGGGGCAAGAAAAAGAAAATAGGATTTCTTCTTCCTCCTCATTTCTGCCTTTAAACCAAGAAGACATGGATTCAAATTCAACCATCTGATTACATACTGACTTTGTGATCCTGGGTGAGTGGCGTATTGTATTAGTGCTCTCAACAATATTCTGGGGCAGAGAAGGAGGGGCGGAGCCAGGATGGTGGAGGGAAAACAGTGACTTGCTGGAGCTCTCTCCCAAAGCCCTCCAAATACCTAAAAAAATGGCTCTAAACAAATTCTAAAGCAGCAGAACCCACAAAAAGACAGAGTGAAACAAATTTCCAGCCAAAGACAGCCTGGATGGTTGAACAGAAAGGTATATCGCGCCAGGCAGAGAGAAGAACGCAGTTTGGTGTGGGTGCACAGGCTGCAGCGACCCTGGAGCAGGCATTAGAGGATTGAATCGCAGGCAGCTGTGGCAGTTTCTAGACTTCTCAACCCATGAATGCCAAAGACAACTTGGAAGGTCAGTGGGAAAAGTCTGTGACTGTGGTGAGAGAGGAGCTAGGTCTCAGCCACAAGTCTCGAGCGCGGCCTAGGGTTGTGGCTTTTTCCTGAGCTTCTGGCCCACAGACTGAGGGGGAATCAAGTGGCTGATCAGAGGGGGATTGCAGGGTTCTCTTTGCCAGTGCTGAGGCAAGAATCTCTTGCTTTACTAGTGCTTGGATCTGGGTCACAGTTCTAAGGGGCTGGTCCTGGGGCGAAGAGGAACGCTGGTGTGGTGGAGCTTGTTGTGGCTGTGGAGAGAAAACACCTTGCCCCTTATCATACCACCTTGGAAGAACTGAAAATTTTCAGATCCCTGGAAGTATCTCTGAAAACAGCTGTACAAAACTCCCAAAGCTTGGGACAGTACATTCTCCACATTGGAAGCAGACTTTTACCTTAACAAAGAGTTTAAAACTCAAGTAATTGGCCAGGATCATGAGCAAGCAGCACAAAAAGAGTCAGACTATATTATCTACTTTGGTGACAAAGAAGATCAAAACATACAACCAGAAGAAGACAACGAAGCCAAAGCTCCTACATCCAAAGCCTCCAAGAAAAATATGAATCAGTCCCAGGCCTTGGAAGAGCTCAAAAGGGATTTGGAGAAGCAAGTAAGAGAAGTAGAGGAAAAACTGAGAGTGATGCAAGAAAATCATGAAAAACAAGTCAACAGCTTGCTAAAGGAGACCCCAAAAAATACTGAAGAAAATAACACCTTAAGAAATAGCCTAACCCAAATGGCAAAAGAGGTCCAAAAAGCCAATGAGGAGAAGAATGCCCTAAAAAGCAAAATTGGCCAAATGGAAAAGGAAATCCAAAAGCTTACTGAAGAAAATACTTCCTTAAAAATTAGAATAGAGCAATTGGAAGCTAGTGACTTTGTGAGAAATCAAGAAACTGTAAAACAAATCCAAAAGAATGAAAAATTAGAAAACAATGTGAAATATCTCATTGGAAAAATAGCTGACCAGGAAAATAGATCCAGGAGAGGGAATTTAAAAATTATTGGACTACCTGAAAGCCATGATCAAAAAAAAGAGCCTAGACATCATCTTTCAAGAAATGATCAAGGAAAACTGTCCTGATATTTTAGAACCAGAGGGCAAAATAGAAATTGAAAGAATCCGCCGATCTCCTCCTGAAAGAGATCCCCAAAAGAAAACTCCTAGGAATATTGTAGCCAAATTCCAGAGTTCCCAGGTCAAGGAGGAAATATTACAAGCAGCCAGAAAGAAACAAGTCAAGTATTGTGGAAACACAATCAGGATAACACAAGATTTAGCTGCTTCTACATGAAGGGACCACAGGGCATGGAATATAATATTCCGGAGGGCAAAGGAGATAGGATTACAACCAAGAATCACCTACCCAGCAAAACTGAGTATAATCCTGCAGGGGAAAAAATGGTCATTCAGTGAAATAGAGGACTTTCAAGCATTCGTGATGAAAAGACCAGAGCTGAATAGAAAATTTGACTTTCCAATATAAGACTCAAGTGGAACATGAAGTGGTAAACAGTAAAGAGAAAATCATAAGAGACTTATTGTGGTTGAACTGTTTATATTCCTGCGTGGAAAGATGATATTTGTAACTCATGAGATCTTTGTCAGTATTAGGGTAGTTGGAGGGGAAAAATTATATGTATGTATATATAGATATAGATAGATAGATAGAGGGCACAGGGTGAGTTTAAAATGAAGGGGTCATATCTGGAGAATAAAATTAAGGGGTGAGAGAGGATTATACTAGGAGAAGGAGAAAGGGACAGGTAGAACGGGGTAAATTATCTCACAAAAAAAAACAGAAAAAAAAGGCTTTTACAGTGGAGGGAAAATGGGGGAAGGTGAGAGGGAATGAATGAATCTTATTCTCATAGGATTTGACTTAAGGAGGGAAGAACATACACACTCAATTGGGTATGGAAACCTGTCTTACCCTACAGGAAAGTAGGGGGGGAAGGGGACAAGAGAGTAGGGGAATGATAGAGAGGAGGGCAGATTGGGAAAGGGAGCAATCAGAAGCAAATATTTCTGAGGAGGGACAGGGTCAAAAGAAAGAATAGAATAAATGGGTGGCGGGATAGGATTAAGGGAAGTAGAGTTAGTTTTTCACAGCATTTCTACTATGGAAGTGTTTTGCATAACTGCACATATATAACCTATATTTAGTTGCTTGCCTTATCAATGAGGGTGGGTGGGTGGGGAGGAAGGGAGAAAATTTGGAACCCAAAAATTTAAAAACACATGTTTAAAAAAATGTTTTCACATGCAACTGGGAAATAAGAAATATAGGAAATGGGGTATAGAAATCCATCATGCCCTACAGGAAAATTGAAGGGGAAGGGGATAAGAGAAGGAGGGGAGAGATAGAAGGGAAGGCAGACTAGGGGAAGGGGTATTCAGAATCCATGCCATTTTGGGGTGGGGGGTGGGGCGAGATGGGGTCAAAATTTGGAACTCAAAATCTTGTGGAAGTAGATGTTGAAAACAAAAAATAAATAAAAATTACCATTAAAAAAAACAATATTCTGGGGCAGCTAGGTGGTGCAGTGGATAGAGTGTCAGGCCTGGAGTCTGGAAGGCTCATCTTTGTGATTTCCAATCTGGCCTCAGATACTCACTAGCTGTGTGACCCTGGGCAAGTCACTTAACCGCGTCTGACTCAGTTTCTTCATCTATGAAATTATCTGGGGAAGGAAATACAAACCACTTCAGCATCTTTGACAAGAAAATCCCAAATGGGGTCACAAAGATACTACTAAAATGACTGAACAACAACAAAAACCAATATTCATAAGATTGAGCAAGTGCCAAATGGAATTAGCAAAGGGGTTTTTTTAATATTATTGGAATATTCCCTATTCCTCTCTATTGAAATTCAAAGCCCAAGAAATGAAATGAAGTTTAAAAGAAAGTCTAGAAACACAAAGAAGTCATTGCTTTTCTCAATTTTACATAAGAAAATTAGCCTTTCCCTAGACAAAGAAAAAGGTTTTATTTTATTTTTATTTAATTGCATTGCAATTATATGAATTTGCATTTAGCTGTGTTGTACCTTGAATACTTCCACTAACTCCTTCTAGCCACAGAATATGACAACACATTATTGGGCCCTTTTTGTCAACAACATTAGAAGAACATGGTCACAGGTACTCATTTATCAGTCTTTATAAAATGTCCCAGAAAGGGGTGGAGCAAGCAGAATACTAAATCTTGACATTTGCATTAAAAGTATATTTACTTTAAATGACTCATCTCCGTAAGAGGCAGGGTCAGAATGGCCCAAGTGAAAGATGATATTTGCCCAGCTAGCTGAGTTGGCACTAAGAAATGAGTTAGTACACCTACATATGGGAACCTTCTCTGTAAAATGTGGAAGGGAGGGGGAGGGAGGATGCTGGTGGTTAACTTCTTTGTGTTCTCCAGTTTTATTCCTGTATCAGTTTCTCATTGGTGACTTTAAAAAAAAGATTACCAAAAGATGAAAAATGAAGGCTTTTCCAGTGTCTCCTCAATTTGGATTGATGTGGTTACATAATACTTTTTCCCTCTCTGGGTTTTACAAGGTCTTATTTGTTTGTATTACTCATATCACATCATTTGGCTTAAAATAGCACTTCCAGAAAACTAAAAACTGAAAGACATCTAGGATCTTACACACACACACACAGACACACACACAGACACACACACAGACACACACACACACACACACACACACACACACACACACACACACGGTCTCTAGCCGCTTGTAGTCATTTAAGATCCCACAGCATTTTCAATGAGGGTAGGGTCTCAGCTCTAGAAACCTGGTTGAATGCCAACCCAGGTAATTATACTCTGTCTACCTAATTTCCCCAGGCAATTTTAATTGAAAATGGTATTATCCTTTGCTTCAGCTTAATCTTCTGTGAAGTAAGTGTTCCTGTGTCCTGCTTCTTTATTCTATCCTAAACTAACTGAGCTGATTTCTTTGTGCAGCTGAGGGGGAAGGGAAAGGAGAAAGGTGAATGGTTCAGCAAAAATAATAGATAAATATGAAACAATTTAATTAGTCTAATACTTGTGAGCTAAACAGTCTGGTGAAGTTTGTGAGACAACATCTTAAATCCCTGTCCCTTAATTTTACAAATGTTCTTTTTTTATTTGGTGGATAGAAATACACAGATTTTCTTACTATAAAATTGGCCCTCTTCATCTAACCCTAAAAATAATAACCATCAAAAAACCCGATTACAATCATTTTATTCCATCTTTTGGAATAATAAGAGAGGAAAAATAAACAGAAGATTATTCACGTAAGTAATTTGGAGTTCGATGAATAAATGCAAGTCCCAGATATTTAAAGACGATTTTTAAAAAGTCATTTCTGAGTTTGAATCTGTGGATGCAAATTAAGTCTAGTCTTCATTAGCAAAGATATGCCATTGGCAAATTCCATGTTTATTTTTTGGAAAGCCTAAGAGAATTTATAGTTCACAGTATGATGCTATTTTATTGCAACAACTCACGTAAAATTCTAAAAGAATCACTCTATACAAATATGGCACAAAAGAGGAAAATTCTCCTGCTTTCTGAGGAGAACCACCATTCAGTTAGGCACTCGTTGGTCTTTTATACTCAGGATGAAAGTGATCAGTCCTATGTACCTGAATTGCCATTCTTCTATGGTCCCTAAATGGGAGCCATTTAGGCTCTTCTGAAGTCAAAACCTGTTACCCATGTTCAAAACAAAATGAACAAATAAAAATACTAAAAATGAAGATTATATCAGAGATATCCAATAACTTTTTTTTCCAGTACCTGATAATCTACAGAGGGAAGTCTTGGAAGCAGAAACCATGGTCTTTGACACTTAATAAATATATAAGCCTGGTCAAATCACTTAACCTTTCTAAATATTACCCTTTCTTCATCTGAAAAATGAGGTTTTTCAAATGCACAGGTGGCACAGGTCTGTGATCACTGGAGAAGGGGAGACGGTAAGAGTAACAGGTCTCTTCAGCTCAGCAGTTCTGAGATGCAGTGGGTGGGCTAAGTCTACCAGTTTCCACACTAAGTTCAGCATTAATATTGTGAGCCCATAGGATTGGGAGGGGGGTGTGGGGCAGAGGGGAAGAAAAGCAGCTATCAGATTGTGTACGGAGGGGCAAACTTATCCAGGTCACAAATTGGGCAGGTCAAAGCTCCCACAGGGATCAGAATAGGATTGGCCCATGAGTAGTCCCTGAACTTCAAGTTCAAGTGAGACAGGCAAATGCAACCTTTAAAAAACTTTCAAAAAAATAAAAGAAAGGAAGAAAAGGAAAACAAAGACAACGGGTAGTTAAATTACCTACTTCACAATGTTGGAGAGGAAAGAGTTCTACAAACATATCAACTATTATTATTATTATCATTATCATTATTATTATTACCATGATTTCTGTGACTGGGTAAATCAATTAACCTTTGGATATCTCAGACAATTCTCTAAGACTGTAAGTTCCAGAGAAGGTGCCAACCTGCATTATTAGAGGCAGTTTCCTCACCAGGAGATCCCTATGACAATGAAATCACAAGCCTGATGGATTAAAAAAAAACTAGTAAAAATATTATACTAACTGAAGAAAACCCTAGTAAAGACAAGACTGTGTTAGCAAAGTGTGAAATAATACACCAAAGAGAGGGAGAATGAGAAAATGCTCAAGATAAAGAAGCAATCTTTCTATCTTAGGATCCTCTGAGGGTACTGATTTTTTCAGAACATGGAATGGATCTTCAAGTAAGCAGGTCAGAATAGGACAATAAAGGTGACAAGAGGGGAGAGGAGGAAGGAAGGGAGAAGTAAATGTTTCGGACCAGACCACCCCCTTGCCCAACTTCTCTGGACTCTAAATAAGGTGCCTTTAGTGGCTGCCTGTAAGTTTTTCAGATTACCAAGGAATAGGATATGTATCCTTAGCACGTCAACTATTGGTTCCACAAGATTTTGGGGTATGAAGCAGTCCAGTCTTACTTGGGTTGGGAGGGGAGAGGAGTGCACAAGAACGTTCAGGCTTCAGTTTACATTCACCTCTCATTGTATTTGTAAAGGAAAGAATGATACTGTTTTGTTTTGTTTTGTTTTTTCATAACTGGAATACTGAGACTTATGAACATCACTTGACAGCATCTTCCTATTGAGCTAACATATTCGGCTAAAAGATTCACTCCTAGGATTGCTGTCGCTTCCCTGGGAAACTGAAAGATTTCCACTACTGGCTATATTTGACATCAAAGTCAAAGTACATCATACTGAGCATTTCCTGTCCAAGATGAAGCAGCAATAAACTTCTTACAAACTGTGATATACAAAGAAAAAATGAAACGAACTAGGCGAATAGCAAGCAAATTAAATATATCCTAAAAAAGTGGTCAAAAAAAAGTTTGATTATATTTTGTTTTCCCTGATATCAGGGTAGAGGGGTTACTAGTTTTAATTATTATCTTAATAATAATTTTCCTCAACTTATTTTCCATAAGTTATAGAGGTGATATAGATGTTGTAAAGGTTATAGAGCTGGGAAGGGTCTATAAGAGATCATCTGGCCTAGTAACTCTGTTTTTAGCCAAGCAAGGTATTATCTCCATTCTACAAAAAAGCAGTAAGGTCTCTGATAAAAAGCAGAGCTATCAATAAATTCTTGATGTCTCTTGCTGATATTTCACCTTTCAAAAGGTAGAAAAAAATGATGATGGGAACTTCTTTTCTGGATCTGATTCTATCTAGTAAAGAGGGCCTGATTGATCAAATAGAAACAGTTAACAAACCTGAGAAGGAAGTGATAATGATCCATCTTAGAGTTCACACATTATAAGGAGGGCAACTTGAATTGAGGCTGGAGGGGAAAGAGGTGTGAGAGGTGAGCAAATAGAGGGAAGAAGGGAGATGGGATCAAGCTATGTATGATGGATAGAGGGGAGATGGGATCAGCCAGGGGCAGCCTTCTTCTCTGATGCCTTTTAGATGCCAAGGCTTATAAGAATGAATTTCAGAGAGCTCAAAGTAGAGACAGCAAAGGGATAGGAAAGGGTGAACAAGGAGTCTAGTATCTCTCTTTCTAACATGGTGATCTTTTGGCAGCCAGATGCCAGATTTACAGGTTTGCCAGAGTAGAAAAGAACTGGGTTATATGTAATAATAACACGTGGTATTTAGTAAACTAGATGATTTCATATTATAGTTGTATAAAACTGATATTTTAAATACTAGTCTGCCAATGAAATCAGTCTACATATACCCTTCTTTATTTTCATCATTGTAATTTATAAAAAAGGAAGTACAAACCAGATCCTCCATAATTTCCATCTATAGCAAAACTTCATTGACTTAGATTATATAATTTCTAAAAATCATAAAAAGATTCAGAAGTGGGGTAGGAGGTTTACCTTTTCACTACTCAAAAAGGGTTTGTATAAACGATTAATAAATATATGACATCCCATTAAATAAGTGGTCAAAGGATACTAACAAACAGTTCCCACAAGTACTGCAAAGTATTCCCAACAAGTTTAAAAAAAAGTCTCTGAATCAGAAATAATAAGAGAAATGCAAATAAAAAAGCCCTGAAGTTTCATCTCACACCCTGCAGATTGGCAAAGAAAAGAAAGAAAAAAGGGAAAGAGGGAAAGGAAGAGAAAGGGAAGGAAGAAAGGACAAAGGGGAGAAGGGGGAAGGGAGGAAGAGGGAGGACAAAGAAAGGAGACCATTTATACATATCTATAGAAGCAATTTTTTTGGTAGCAAAGACTGGGAAACAAAGTACATATCCATGGATTAGGGAATGACCAAACAAATTGTGGTACATATGGTTATAAAATACTACTATTTCATAAAAAAAGCTTTCAATGAAAACTGCAAAGAAGTATTTTAGGACTTATATTTATCAATGCAAAGTGAAGTATGCAAAACCAAGAAAACAATAAACATGACTACAACAATGAAAATGGAAACCCAACAACCACAAAATAATTAAAAAATGAATGCTGCAAAAATTAAAAAGAACAAGCTTGCTCCTAAATAAGAAATAAAGAAAACACCTACCCCTACACTTTTGCAGATGTGTGGGGTCCATAGGTGTGGAATATTGCATATAAAGTCAATTTTTACAATGTATCAATCGGGTTTTTTTTTGTTTTTGTTTTTGTTTTTAAAAAGTATTATAAGGGATAATACTCTGGGAGGGAGGAGGGAGAGACATATGGGAGGAAATTTGAGTTACGTAAAAACAAAATGTATCTATAAAATTGATTTTAAAAAAACCTAAGAAACAAAGTAAACTGAATTTAGAACCAGACCTTAAAAATTTGTATCTCAATGTTAAAGCACGATTTTTAAAAACAAACCTTATTCAATGATATCACTCTCACTAAAATACTAACAATAATATTTTAGTGAAAATAAAAAAGCTTTTTGCCATTAATAAAACAAAATTACTTTAAAATAATTTCAAAATAAAATAAACATTGCAAAAATACAAAGAATGAGCTTGGCCCTAAAGAAGAAATGTAAGAAGATACCTCCCCCAACTTCTTTGCAGATGTGGGGAGATCATGAGAGTAGAATATTACATACAATGTCAGATTTTTTAAAATGAATTTATCAGTTTTGCTGGGTTTTTTTCTCTTCTCACTTTTTTCCTTTTTTAAAAATATCTCTCTGGCAAAGGGCTGGGGAAGAACACAGAGAAATCAAGGCAATGTAAAAATAAAAAAAATCAAGAAAAATCAAAACAAAGATGACTAAACAACAGTAACAATTACAAAATATTCATTAAAACAGGTTAGTAGGAATTGTACTCACTTATCAGTAACTTGTTGGCTATCAGTCCTTTTACTTGTACGTACTTAAAAGTTAATAACAATGAATTTCTACATAAATAGTATATACTTTACTATAGTACCATATAGTATATTAAGTTGATCTGACAATTTTAAGGATTTCAATTCTATTCCAAATGATGTATGGCTATGGTTGTGAAATAGCTAATTAAGATAAGGTTGAAGAATAACATCAAGAAGTTGAATGAATAGCGATCTTTTTAGCTAGAGGGAATAAAGATAGCTAGCAACAATAGTTTTTAAAAATATAAATGATATTGATGGAATATGTTAACTTACTGATTTCTAGTGTGACGAAAGATAGAAAAAAAGGAGAAAATGAGTTTGTTTTATGCAATTCAAATTTAATGTTAGATAAAGTATTTCTGGCAGGTCAGGAAAAGAATTTTCCTGTTTTGTGATAAATCTAGAGAAAAATCAATCGTGTCACTGAAAATTTTGTTTACAGATCAAAATCAGAATCTAGCTTTTATTTTCCCTTCTTAATGATTTTCCTGTAATATATTCCACAATGATAACTGTAATTAGATTTGAAAGGAATCATCCAGAGTAAGTGTTAATTCATTCATACATATATGGTAATACAAATAAAGATGAATAGAACATAAAGTACAAACCAATATACAGAGTGTCTTTGTTTTGAGTTTATTTCGTTTTTCTTGGTACAGAATTGTGATTTCATCCATGTGTAGAACTCCTTCAACTGATACAGACAGGTAATTCATTGGTACTTAAGGTCTTTGAGAGTTTCCTAGAACACTGGGTAGTTAAGTGGATTGCCCATGCTCACACAGAAAATATCTGTTAGAGACTCAGGACTTGAACCCAGATTTCCCTGACATCCAAACCAGACTTTCATTCACCTGGACATGCTGCCTCTTGTGCCAAAAAAAAAAATAAAAATATCAAAACTATAACTTTAGCAGTTTCATATATAACTATCAAAAATCACAAAAGTCAAAATGTCTTTGAACTTCACATATATAACTACAATTCTTTTTATTGCTCTCAAGAAGTTAAAATGCTGTATACTACAAATCTTTATTTCTACTTTTAATGTTCCTAGGAATAAATCAGCGTAAACAAAATTACTAAAGAAAAAGAAAAAGCAGCAGTAAATGTTGATGCCTATCAAAATAGTCATTTGTAATTCTTTCAACAAAGGAACAGTGTGAGTGGCATTATGCAAGTTGCAATAAGATATGGAAAATCTAGCATTACAAAATCCATCAACTCCTGGAAATGGTAAGAATTCATCATAGAAATGAAGAATTTGTGATGCAAAAATCTTATCCTCTTAGAAATGTATCACCTGTTTTATCTTTATCATCATCATCATCATCATCATCAAAAAGTGGTCGTTGCTAAGTGGTATAATGGTAGTATAATCATAAATTATAAATATTATTATAGTATAAATTATATATTGTATAAAAATATAAATATATAAATTATAAGGGATGCCACTTTTTTTCTGGTTAAAGGAGAAGATTAGTGCTTCATGTGGTGCAGGCATTCCATTCCAATCTATGATACCTCCATATGATTATACCCAATTCTTCTTTTAGTGTCTGTGTTATAGCATTGTTATACCCATGTCATTGTGCACCATCAGAACCCCTCAGAAAAATCACATTAGGAGCTGAGCACAATGAGCAAGCAGGTGTAGAACCAGATACTTTCTACATTTTGGAATTTGTAGTGCTTCAAAAATTCTCAAAGTGTCTGGTTATAATTATGCCAAATCACCAGTGTTACGCTAGGAATCCATAGCACTCAGGAAAGTCTTTGGATAGACTCTTAGAGCAGAATCAGGGAGCTGAATGAGTTCTATTGATGTTTTAGTTGAAACTGAGCATAGGACAATAAATAGTCCTCTACCTCACTCTTGCATATTCCAGGGCTCTGGCAAGTGTTTCCCTTAATCCTGTGGATTGTCAAGGTCATAGTTACAATCTTGAAACTCCTGGCACTTAAGAAAAAAACAGTAAAGACTATTTTGGAACTCCTCAAGGAAGTTAAAAGACTTCAAATTTTAATAACACCTATTAATAAAGTCTCAGTGGTACATCACTTTTTAAAAGGTGCCCATAGTCCTGCCTGCCCCCATATCTACTAAAGTGCATACAAAACCTTAAGTCGGAGTTCTGGAAAACACTTCAGGTTTTACCTAATCCAACCCTATCCCTTCTTCAAATGGCAACTAAAAAGACACTGAATCGTTAGATATTATGATGCCTCTTTTAAGTTCTAATTTCTCTGCAAATAGTAAGCTTAAGAAACTTGAGAAATATAATGAACGTGGCAAATTTTTTTGAAAAAAAAAAAAAGACCTAAAGGGTTTGTAAGCAAAAAGGAATTAGGTGTTAAACAAGGATTAAGCAATAGTATGAGCTAGAGGTGAAAGAAGTTCTAGTAAATTCTTCCATTTTAACTTATCAGCATGAGGTACTTACTGCCCATCATGCTAGTAATTTACATTTTTATAACATATTAAGATTTTCCCATGACAACTGGTAGATAGGGCAGGTAGAGCAAATACTATCATCTTCACTTTATTAATGAGCTTCAGAGGAGTAACTTAACTCACCGATACTCAGTATCTGAGATAAGATTCAACCCAGGGCTCCTCAAGTTATTTCCAGTGCATAGTAATGCTTAAATAAATGTCTATCAACTGCAGATCCTGCCCTTTTTTCCTCATTATCCCACATGGCCTCCAAAGTAACTAGACAATGTCATTTGTCCTTCCATATATAGAGAGTTCTCTCTCCCCCGCCCAACCTCCACACCTAGAATGCACTCCCATCTCACCTCTAATTCCTAGATTTGTAAGCTTCTTTCAAAGCACAGCCCATGTGCCACCTTTCTATACAATGCCTTTCTTGTTCCCTCCAGATCTCTCCCTACTAAAAGCGTTTTGCATTACTTTGTAAACATATTTAGTCATTTATGTACATTTTGGAATGTAATCTTCCAATAAAATGTCAACTTCTTGAAAGCAGGGTCTGATTCTTTTTTACATTTTCACTGCCAGTGCCTAGAACCTATCTTGCACCTAGCAGGTGCTTAATGAGCGTTTGAATTTAAATTGAACTGAACTGAGCAAATCCAAGGGCAAAATAGTGACAAAAATTGTTGGTAACCTGAGAATCCAACTATCATTTCAAGTTGAAAATTAAAACTTTAATAGAGAAATTTTTTGCATTGATTCACATCTTACAAGTGATCACACTGGAGAAAACAGTTTGATAAATCATTTTGCCATTACATAATTTAAAATTCTTATTTTACATTAGTTCTGCTGCAGAAATATGACAGCAATTCCATTTTAATAACTATCAGACCAAAGAGAATAAATCATCCTTGCTGTTTCCCTATATTTTAAAAAGATGAAGAACCAATAATTATGACACTATTTAATGGATAAAAATCTATCATCTTCCCTTTGCTATATTTCATAGAAAGATAAATATTGAACAGAATCTCTCAAAATGCTTTTTTGGGGGTTATTTTTAAAGTATACTTTATTTTGTTTTCTTTGAAACAAAATTCATTGGGGTGACAGACTACTTTGCATGAAAAGTTACTTTTTTTTTTTTTTAGGCAATTGGGGTTAAGTGACTTGCCCAGGGTCACACAGCTAGTAAGTGTCAAGTGTTTGGTCTGAGGCCGGATTTGAAGTCAGGTGGGCCGGTGCTCTATGCACTGCGCCACCGAGCTGCCCAAAAAGTTACTTTTTAAGCAGCTGACTACGAGAAAATGCAACATGAACGATAAGAGTAACTTTGGTCTAGACATTGCTGTCATACCCTAAGGGATCTAATGTATTTGCCAGGGAAAACTAGCTGGAGCCAGAGAATTTTCAGGGATCCAATAGAACCAAAATCAAAATATCGAGTAGAAAGAGCTTCTCTTGATAAATATAAGGGTGTTTTTGGCTTTTTTAGGGAGAGGAGGGATTTGTGCCCTCTATGAAATTTTTTAAATGGAATTCAATGGTATTTAGACATTTTAGAGAGAATTTAATGAGCAGCTTCTTTGTAGAAAAAGTATCTCTCTAATAAAGTAGTAACAGTAATAAAGTCAAAAAGTGAATACATTAGCCAGAGATCTCTGGGCCAGTAAGTAGTTCATTCATCTGATGAACTGTAAGCAGATATTCTATAGGATTTTATTCTGCCCAGTACTTGATCCTTTTCCAGTTATTACAGCCCTGTACATTTGTCCTTTCACCCTTAACGATGTGTACTCTTCATGACAAATGTTGAACATTTCCAGTGCTAAAAATCTCTCTGCTGTTGTTATTTGGGTGTTCAGTTGTGTTCGACTTTTCATGATCCCATGGACCCTACTGTCCATGGGCTTTTCTTGACAATGATACTAGAACGGTTTGCCATTTCCTTTTCCAGCAGATTAAGGCAAACAGAGGTTAAGTGACTTGCCCAGGGTCACACAGCTAGTAGTGTCTGAGGCCACATTTGAACTCATTTCTTCCTGACTTCAGGCCTAGAGCTCTGTCTACTGAGCCATCTAGCTGCCTCAACAGCCTGACTAGATTTTGTCAAAAGTCCAAATGGAAGCCACACAGCACTCACCTGCTGTATTCCTTTTTAAATAGAAACCATAGACACTGGACTCAGATTGGACTTCTTGATGATGGTTCTTGAGTCCAGCTTGCACTTTTCCTCCACAAGACTATGCTTCTGATTTCAGGCTTTCAGACAAATGTTTTCTCTTTTTTTTCCAGACATATGTTTTCAAACAAATATGAGTCATGTTTGCCACAGCCTTGCTTATGTGCCTGACACTTGGCATATACTGGACTCAGTGCCTTTATCTAGATTCCTAGAATTGAGTTTCCCAGGTTGTTCTATCCTAGGCAAAATATGAAGTATATGAATTTTTTGTAAATTATAAAGAGCTACACTTTTTAAAAACACTTCAAAGACTTGTCATTTCAACAGCATGAGTAAACACTTCATCAATGGAGACCTCAATTCCTCTGTAACTTAGTAGCAGCTCATCTAAAGAACTGCTGTGGTGGCTAAAAATGACATCATTATAAAGTCAATTTGGTGACAAGCCAGCTAGGTAATACAGCAGATAGAGTGTTAAACTTGTTATCAGGAGGACATGATTGCAAATCCTGTCTCAAACACTTATTAATCACTCGACTTTAGACAAGTCACTTAACCTCCATCAGTCTCAGTTTCCTCATTTGTAAAACAGGGGTGATAATAGCACCTAATTCACAGGACTGTGGTGAGAAGCAAATGAGATAACATATGTACATTGTTTGACAAACCTTAAAGCACTATATAAATGCTACCTAGACGATGATGATGATGATAATCTTTTCCAAATATAGTCAGATTAGGCCTCACATAATAAATATATGGTCTATCGCCAAATCCATACTCAAAACTTCTCCAGTTTGGTAGGATCTACAAAAACTTTTACTCTGCTGACACAACTGTTCAGAATACTGAATAACTTACCTCCATGCCATGATTTGACTAAGTGAAGGGAATTTCTTTAAAAAGGCATTCCCGAACAAATTCTTCTTTCCATGATACACATATGAAAGACTGAACTAGTTGACAATATTTATTGGATGATCTGCCGGAAATATTTTACATCAGAGTTTACTGAATTAACACACTGGAATTCATTTCTTTTCCTCAGGTACTAGAGGCAAACTTTGCTAAGGTGAACTTATGTTTTTTTTTTCTTAAATCTTAAATAATATTTCTCAATCTACTTAAAGACAGCATAGGAAATCATGAAAAGGCTAACATATCTTTAGCATTGTATCCTCTTTGGAAACCTTAAAATGCTATATAAATGTTGGCTATTATTACTAAACACACAAAATGCAGATATGGATACTATTCAGAGGTCCAACTTGAGGCCTCATGATATGTAATTCTAGGTGTCCAGTCCTTTATTATTCCTCTAGGGAGCTAACACTAACTTCCATCAACCAAAAACAACAGCTAACTGACCCCAGTAAACTTACTGGAATGACAGGGGGAAAAAAAAAAAAAAACTCTTCTTAGTCAAGAGTACCTAGAAAAATTCTCTAAACACCTAACCCTCATTATACAATCTGCCCATCCAGGTGTCCATTTACATGCCCAATAGTCATTTTAATTGCAAATTAGAGGTCATTGCTGATAATATGGCCCTCTTCTTCCGTTCTCGGGGCATTCTGGTCCCCAAAGTCATTAGTACAAACTTGTTTCAATTGCTTCAGATTCTACCTGCACACAGACCTGCCTGTAGGGACTGCTTAGCTATTTCTACACTTCCTCTTCTTTTACACAGATGGTGTCACCAGAAAAAGAAAGTTCTGCCTTTTAAACTGCTACCTGAATTTCTCCCTTACTCTACATTTTTCCAGTATCACTTCCTGCATGAAATGTCTGATAAGTTATTTGTTTCCCTTTATAATGAACCCATTAGGCTATTTAGTAAACAAGTCAAAAGTCTTTTTCTGCTATAATTAAGTATTCAGTTAGGACAGATGTCTTCAGTCATGGCCATTCTTCTGTGTCTGTATCCTTGGCTTGGGGTGGAGAAGCAATAAAGTTTTATAGAAAGTCCCACAGCTGGACTAATTGGCTTGTACTTCATTCAGGCATGCACTTTACTCTCCAAGTTCAAAATTAAAACTTTTTGCTACTGTATGCTGAGTTTTTGCTACTATATACAGTTGATCTTAGCAAATTGCTTTTTTCTTGCCCATAATTTTCCCTCTCTCAACCAGTTTTGAAAAGATCACACTTTATATAACTATAGAAACACTCCAGCATTAAAAACATATATTTTGGATCAGAAACTTTCAAGGTAAGAATTATCTTCCAAATGGCATTTTCAACAAAGGAGCTCCTCTGGTATGTATGCACCTTGCACAATTGAACAGGACAGATTTTAATGCACATTGACAAAGATGCTACCAAAATGAAAATGCAATTGGAGGGACAAATAATCAGAATGGTTGATTTTTTTTTTATTTTCCACTTCATACACATTGTGTTAGAAATTGATGGTAAAAGTAACCAATATAGCTTTTCTACCTTAAAATTGCACTCAAGATGAATTTCTAGGAGGACAGCATTCTCCCAGTGTGGTTTTAGACTCCTGCTACCTCATCACAATAAAGCGAAAGTTTTACACTGTGTGGCACTATTGTTCACATTCAGAGTAGAACATAAATTACTAAAGATTCAAGTGATCATGCGGCTAATGAATGAAATAACTCCAAATAAACTGTGTTTACATCTAGCAGACTATAATGGTTACATTATAGCTCAATCAATTTTGTTTTTTAACGCTACCCCCAAATTCCATTAAAATGATTTATGAACTATACAACTTAATCAAATCAACTGCAATTTTAAGTAAACAATTTGTTTTAAAGATGTATTTATTTATTATTATATGCATTTATTATTGAACTACCATGACAGAGAGTAGGCTTCCTTTCTCTTGAGGTCTTCACACTGAAGTTGAATGACCGCACCATGGAATGTTGTCCAGGGGATTCCTATTCAGGTATAAATTTCAATAAATGGTCACTGAGATCTCACCCTGTTATGAAATTCTGTGAGATACTGGACTTTACATATTGGGAAATCATTCCTAACATTTCACTCTTCCCTACCCATGTTTTTGCTGCTGAGAATAAATACATAAAAACACAATTTTAATATTATGTAGAATGGTTTAAATATAATATGTGCCAGTACAGTATCATAATTCAAGCCTTACGGATGAGTAATATACTTTTAAAAATATTTTGGTTACTTTGAAATAAGTTAATTTATCATGCACTCTTTACTTAAAAAAAAAAAAAAACTAGTGTATGTCATATTTGCCACCTATTCCTGGCAGCACCATTTTTTCCAGTCTCAAGTTCATGATAGTACTATCTTCAATGCCTCCCTTTCCCTCACCCCACATATCCAATCAGCTGTCAAAATTTGTTTTGACATCCCTGGAAATTGTCCTATCTGACCCCCTACTCTCCCTACTCCATTCCAACCTCCACACTGTTGAGTGCTTTCCTTCAAACAATGATCTGGCCATATCATTCCCCTATTCAGCCAACTCAGGAAGTCCCTGTTGTCTCTAGGATAAAACAGAAACTCCTCTGTATAGGATTTAAAGTCCTTCAAAATCCAGCTCCAACCTTTTTTTAAGTCATTATATATTATTCTCCTTCCCGTATTTTTATTATTCACCTAAACTGTCTTCTCACACCAAAGCAATCCATCTCCCTTCTCTGCCTTTGCACTGCCATCCTCCATGCCTGGAACGTACCTTCTTCACTTCTGCCTCACCAAATCCCTCACTGCCTCAAGACACAGCAAATACAGCCATTCTCTACGTCAAGCCTTTTCTGATCCTGTTGGGGTACTGCTGGTGCCCTCATTCCCAAGCTACTTATATTTATCTAACTACCTTGTTCATTTTGTGCTAACTGTATATATTTATCTTATATATACTTCTGTGTACATATTGATTATTCTGATAGAATATAAGCTCAAATAGGCATATTTTCAATTTTGTATTTGTATCTTCAGCAATTAGCACACTGTCTGGTACACAGTGGGCACTCAATGATTGTTTGTTGATTGATCATTTGTATGGCTTCAAAACTATGAGAAAGGAAAAAAATAAACCCACCATATAAGGAGAAGAAAACCATATAAAGCTGTAACTTCATCCTATAAGAGTAAAAAGTGAAATAATCTAAGTTATAGTAATTTATTAGTAAATCAGCTTTGATGATACATCTCCGTAATTTAGGCCTTAATTAAAATAATGCCTTAAATATGAGTTATGAACAGTTATGTGATCCAGAGAGTTTTATACTATGAATGTCAGAGTTTTGTTTTGTTTTGTTTTTTTTACTAATAAATAGAAGTGTTTGTTTTAACTTTAGGGATTTTTATTTTACTTTGTAACCTTCCTTATAACATCTTTTTAACTATTCCATTGTTAAAGTGAAAAACTGCCAGTTAAAAACAGATTTTTTAAAAAAGTTTTATACAACAATTCTTTTTCTCAAGATAACCCTGACAATCTGCACTAAGGTCATACTTCAGCGCCTCATTCTGGCATGGAAGGAAGGGCTATGCCAACTTACTGCAAGGTTTGACAAATTTTATAAAACTGGGAGGCCTTGCTCCTTCTCTCAAATTCCCTATTTCTAATTCTGGAACCACCATCCTCCCAAGAACACTGGCTCAAAACTTCCAAATCATCTTTGATTTTCAACATTCCCTCACACCACATCTCCCTCCCATATCCAATTAGTTGACAAATCTTGTTATGCACTAAATATGATAGATTTTATTTAGCAAGCCCTAGACCAGACCATCCAGACCATTAATCATATCCCATTCAAATGGTGGACAATCTGGAAACCTCACCATCCACCTTGCACCACCTTTCCAACTTTTAGTGTTTCCACAATCAAAACAACATCCCCAGTGCTTCTGGAAAGGGTGTATCAATCAATGCCCCTTTGGCTTCAACCATAATGCCTATGACTTCCCAGATAAACATCCTTCCCTGGTCCCTGATTGCTGTCTTCCCCATTTTAGAATGAAAGTTCTCTGAGGGAAGGACTGTCTCATTTTAACATTTGTATCTTCAGTACTTAGCACATTACTTGACATACAGGAAGCAATTAATAAATATTTTCCTTGACATCTTTCGCATCTATCTTCCCCTCTATAGTCACACTAACAATCAGGTTTAGGTTTTTACCACCTGGACTGTTAGATGAGCCTCCTAATTGGTCTTTTGGACACTAGCTCATCAACTCTCCAATCCATCCCTGCCAAAATGATATGCCTAGTCCACAAGTCTAATAATTAAGTCACTCCCCTAAAAACTCCTTGGGGTTGTCTTTAGGATAAAATAAAAGCTTCTAAGTTTGGCTTTGAAGGGATTTCACTCCAACCCATCTTTCCAACCTTAACTTACGGTGTCTAGTCCAACATTCTAGTCCAAATAGATTGCAAGCTACTCCTTCCAGATGCCTTAAACTCTCCAGCCTCCATGCCTTGATTTAGACCATCTCTCATACTTGGAATATACTACCTCTGCCCCTGCGCCCCTCTCTCCAATTGGGCAGAACCCCTATAAAGAAGGATGCCCAAGTCAGCTATTTCCTACCAGGATACACTCTCCTCTGTACTTTTCCATCATGCCCCCATGCAAGGTACCTTCTACCCTTGATCCCCTTTTTAACTTCCTTTTATATATTGTCTATCCCATTAAATATAGACTCCTTGAGAGAAGGAATCATCTTTCATTTTTTGTCTATATTTGTATTTCCTACACTCAGTAGAGTGCCTGGCATATGCTTGCTCCCTGAATTACTAATATCCACCTCCTGAAATCCTTTTAGTCCTTGATTGTCTAGTTCAGCTGCTACTTCTCCTGTATAGCCTTTCCCTCAGTCAAAATGAGATCTCTCCCATTTCCAAATTTCCCTGAGCATTTTATCAGGTTTCTTCCTTCACCCTCATCACACTCTATCATGCAACATATTTATTTGTTGAAGTGCCTTAACTCCCTTATAAGATTCAGGCTTCTTGAGGGAAAGAACCACGTCATTTTTCATCTGTACATCCCTAGCACTTACCACACTCTCTTATACATATTAGTTGTTTAATATTTTTTTGTGGAATTGAATACAAACATGGTTACTGTCTGCATATCTTTCATCTAAACACCAGAAGTATGTTTGGAGAAGCTTGCCACCAGAAGGTTGGACATCAGATGATAAAACTGTTTTGACCTCAACAACTCAGGAAGACCATTTAGTAGGATGGAATGGAGTGGTGATCTGTGGAGACAGAAGAAGGATCCATACCCATGAACTTTCTTTGGTCTTCACAACCTGGCCTCCGACCACCTTTCCAGCCTTCTTATGCCTACTTGACTCCACATATTCTGTGACCCAGTGTCACTGACCTCCTTGCTCTTCCTCTCAAAAGAAACTTCATCAACAAAATCCACGCATCTTTCATGCCTGGAATTCTCTCCCTTCTCATCTCCATCTCCTGGCTTTCTTTAAGTCTAGATAAAATCTCATCTTTTACGAGAAGTCATTCCCAGTCCCTCTTAATGTTAGCACCTTCTTTCTGTTCATTATCTCTAATTATCATATATAAATAACGATAGATAACATATTAAGGGTGGGGGGGGCCCTTGTACATAGTTATTTGAGTGTTTTCTGTCTCCCTCATTACACTGTGAGTTCATTAAATGCAAGGTCTGTTTTTTGTGTTTATTTGTGTCACCAGCATTTAGCATAGTTCCCAGTAGATAGTAAGGCACTCAATATAAGTTTGTTGACTGCCTCACAGATGCTTGAGGTATGTAAATAATAGTGAACAAGAAGGAAAAAAAAATTTAAGTTAATAAAGGTTTTTTGAGATGGAAAACTAAGAGCATGATGACAAATGCCAGTATTTTAAATAAGTAGTCAACTGATTATGACTCTTGGGGTATTAGAATAGGCTGCCATTTCACAGTAAGTGATTTTGTAATTCTGATTTTCATTTTAAGGAAAGAAAAACCAAATTAGCAGATAATTTCTGATTTTGGATTCAGGCAGGGAAAAAAAACAACTTAGCAGATAATTTATCAAGATAATGAAGAGTTAGCAGTATACTAAGAACTTTTTTTTTTTTGTCCAACGCTATGATTTCATCAAGTATGTGGAACTCTCATTGTGGACCCTCCCTCCATTGATATAAATCAGCAACTCCTCTGTAACTTATAACCATGGAGTCCCTGAGAGATTAAATAATTTTCACATGGTCAAACAGGCAGCATATGCCAAAGGCAGGGCTTAAACCTAGGTCTTAGGTTAGTCCTTTATCCCCTATGTTGTGCCACCACTCACTATGGCTCTCACAGATACCAGCATTTATCCCTTGGTCCAAAAGAATAAATTTAAAATTCAGTAAGTATTTATTAAGTATGTATTTACCAGTTACTGTGCTAAACTCTAGGATACAAATGTGATGACTGAATCAATCAGTATATCCAAGGTCCTTAATAAACATAAAGAAAATAAATACTAATGAATAAAAAGTAATTAAGTATAGACAGTTTGGAAGGGAAGATTCTAGGAGCTGAACAGGTGGTTCAAGAAAATCTTCAAAGGTAGTACTTAGTTTGCATTGTGAAGGAATAGAGGGATCCTATGAGGCAGAAATGAGGAAGAAGTACATTTCAGTCATGATGGATGGATAATGTAAAGACATGAAGATGAGAGGGGAATGTTCATATGTAAAGAATACAGAAAAAGCTAGTTTTGCTGTATTTCAGAGTATGGGGGAGGGGAGGAGAAATATTCAATAAAGGTAGAAAGAGAGGCTGGAAAATATTTTAAAAGTTAGAGGCACTTATATTTTATCCTAGAGGCAATAGGGAGTTGACTAAAAATGGAGTGCTATCTCCTTGGTGTAGCACTGACTGGAATGATGTGGGACTTAAGGGGGTGAATTCAATTAGTGCAGTTACAGGCAAGAAGTGATATGGGCCTGAATTAAGGTAGTACTTTCATGATTAAGAACCAATTGAATATGAGGTGTGTTATGGAGGTAGAAATAGCAAGAGTTGGCAAATGACTGGTTATATCAAGTGTGAGAAGTTGACTTATGCTGATATTTTTTCACTTTTATTTATTTTAGTCTGAATTTAAGAAATAAAACAAGCATTTCCATAACATAGTAGAACAGAAAAAAAGACTGTACATGAAACTACAAATCTATTATATACAACTTGCTATTCTTTTCAAATATATAATAAAGTTATTATTAACTTTCTTTTCTCCCTTTTTTCTTCCTTCCCTCCCCCTATCCTAGAGATGCCTACCATTAGACACAAATATGTATACAGATTTGTAAAATCATTCTATACATACTTCTGCTTAGCAATTCTTTTTCTGGATGCAGATAGTGTCTTCCTTCATATGACCTTTGTAATTATTTTGGATATTTATCATAGTCAAAATGACTCAGTTACTCAAAGTTGTTCTTAACACAATATTGTTTTTTACCATATATGATGTTCTCTTGGTTCTACTCTTTTCCCTCTTGATTATTTCACACAAGCCTATCCATGTGTTTTCTATGATTACTGAGATCATCATTTCTTTTAATAAAGTAGTATTCCATCACAATCATATAACACAACTTATTCAGCCACTCGCTTCAGCATTCAGCATTCCTGCAATTTCCAGTTCTTTGACACCACAAAGAGCCGCTATAAACATTTTAGAACATATAGGTTATTTTCCTTTTTTCCCTGATCATCTTGGGAAACATACATAGTAGTGATATTGCTGAGACAAAGGATATAAGCAGCTTAATAATTACTTAGGCATAATTCCAGATTATTCTGCAAAATGGTTAGAACAGTTTACAGTTCCACCAACAGTGAATTAATATTCCCTATTTTCCCTTATCTCTTATTACAAAACTGGAAGCCTGAAAGGATGGTGGTACCTTCAACAGAAATGGTAAAGTCAGGAAGAAGAAAGAATCTGAGGGGTAAGAAAATAATTTTATTTTGGATATGTTAAATTTGAGATGTCTTCAGGACATCAATTTTAAGGTTCCAATAAGTAATTGATGATGCAGGACTGAAACCCATAGGAGAGAACGGAATTCCCTGTATAGATCTGTTAGTCATCTGTAAATGTTTCCATCATTCAAGCTAGGAAAAAAACTCTAAGAAAACCATGGCTTTCTACTTCTTATCTGTTATGTGCCCTTCATTCTTTTTTTTTTTAATTTTAGGTATTCCCTCCAACAAAAGAAACATTCTCTCAGATTTCTGGATATCTGTTCCTATTTCTTATCTTAACAACAACTACATTCAGTTGGCAAATGGATTGTGTTCCAAAAAGTGTGTTAATGCAATTGTTTAAAACACAAAATGTGTTTTCCAATCAAAACAACAAAATAATTGGTTATTGAGTTTCAGACCTCTCCATGAATATTTAATATTTAAGCAATAATGTAAGTGAAAAAAATTTCACAATAGAAAAAAGATTTTGCAATATTAGTAAATAAACTGAACAGAAAACAATAAAATTAAATAATGCAATGTAACTCAACAAACAACTGTTCAGTGTACACTATGATGTGTTAAAAGCAAGTAAAATAAGAAATAGCTGCTTATCTCAAATGCTTATACTTGAATGAAAACAGTTTTAATTAAAGAAGGGTAAGCTGGTAGATGAAAATTGCTGTGCAGATTTTGAAGAAGATGAATTATGGGATTTAGAAGTTTATAACATTATTTCCTTTTAGGAAAATTTGTCCTTTTTTTTTAAATGGTAACTTTTATTTATTTTTTTGTTTTCAACATTTACTTCCACAAGATTTTGAGTTCCAAATTTTGACCCCATCTCGCCCCTCCCCCCACCCCAAGATGGCATGCATTCTGAATACCCCTTCCCCTAGTCTGCCTTCCCTTCTATCTCTCCCCTCCTTCTCTTATCCCCTTCCCCTTCAATTTTCCTGTAGGGCATGATGGATTTCTATACCCCATTTCCTATATTTCTTATTTCCCAGTTGCATGTGAAAACATTTTTTTAAACATGTGTTTTTAAATTTTTGGGTTCCAAATTTTCTCCCTTCCTCCCCACCCACCCACCCTCATTGATAAGGCAAGCAACTAAATATAGGTTATATATGTGCAGTTATGCAAAACACTTCCATAGTAGATATGCTGTGAAAAACTAACTCTACTTCCCTTAATCCTATCCCGCCCACCCATTTATTCTATTCTTTCTTTTGACCCTGTCCCTCCTCAGAAATATTTGCTTCTGATTGCTCCCTTTCCCAATCTGCCTTCCTCTCTATCATTCCCCTACTCTCTTGTCCCCTTCCCCCCCTACTTTCCTGTAGGGTAAGACAGGTTTCCATACCCAATTGAGTGTGTATGTTCTTCCCTCCTTAAGTCAAATCCTATGAGAATAAGATTCATTCATTCCCTCTCACCTTCCCCCATTTTCCCTCCACTGTAAAAGCCTTTTTTTTCTGTTTTTTTTTGTGAGATAATTTACCCCGTTCTACCTGTCCCTTTCTCCTTCTCCTAGTATAATCCTCTCTCACCCCTTAATTTTATTCTCCAGATATGACCCCTTCATTTTAAACTCACCCTGTGCCCTCTATCTATCTATCTATATCTATATATACATACATATAATTTTTCCCCTCCAACTACCCTAATACTGACAAAGATCTCATGAGTTACAAATATCATCTTTCCACGCAGGAATATAAACAGTTCAACCACAATAAGTCTCTTATGATTTTCTCTTTACTGTTTACCACTTCATGTTCCACTTGAGTCTTATATTGGAAAGTCAAATTTTCTATTCAGCTCTGGTCTTTTCATCACGAATGCTTGAAAGTCCTCTATTTCACTGAATGACCATTTTTTCCCCTGCAGGATTATACTCAGTTTTGCTGGGTAGGTGATTCTTGGTTGTAATCCTATCTCCTTTGCCCTCCGGAATATTATATTCCATGCCCTGTGGTCCCTTCATGTAGAAGCAGCTAAATCTTGTGTTATCCTGATTGTGTTTCCACAATACTTGACTTGTTTCTTTCTGGCTGCTTGTAATATTTCCTCCTTGACCTGGGAACTCTGGAATTTGGCTACAATATTCCTAGGAGTTTTCTTTTGGGGATCTCTTTCAGGAGGAGATCGGCGGATTCTTTCAATTTCTATTTTGCCCTCTGGTTCTAAAATATCAGGACAGTTTTCCTTGATCATTTCTTGAAAGATGATGTCTAGGCTCTTTTTTTTGATCATGGCTTTCAGGTAGTCCAATAATTTTTAAATTCCCTCTCCTGGATCTATTTTCCTGGTCAGCTATTTTTCCAATGAGATATTTCACATTGTTTTCTAATTTTTCATTCTTTTGGATTTGTTTTACAGTTTCTTGATTTCTCACAAAGTCACTAGCTTCCAATTGCTCTATTCTAATTTTTAAGGAAGTATTTTCTTCAGTAAGCTTTTGGATTTCCTTTTCCATTTGGCCAATTTTGCTTTTTAGGGCATTCTTCTCCTCATTGGCTTTTTGGACCTCTTTTGCCATTTGGGTTAGGCTATTTCTTAAGGTGTTATTTTCTTCAGTATTTTTTGGGGTCTCCTTTAGCAAGCTGTTGACTTGTTTTTCATGATTTTCTTGCATCACTCTCAGTTTTTCCTCTACTTCTCTTACTTGCTTCTCCAAATCCCTTTTGAGCTCTTCCAAGGCCTGGGACTGATTCATATTTTTCTTGGAGGCTTTGGATGTAGGAGCTTTGGCTTCGTTGTCTTCTTCTGGTTGTATGTTTTGATCTTCTTTGTCACCAAAGTAGATAATATAGTCTGACTCTTTTTGTGCTGCTTGCTCATGATCCTGGCCAATTACTTGAGTTTTAAACTCTTTGTTAAGGTAAAAGTCTGCTTCCAATGTGGAGAATGTACTGTCCCAAGCTTTGGGAGTTTTGTACAGCTGTTTTCAGAGATACTTCCAGGGATCTGAAAATTTTCAGTTCTTCCAAGGTGGTATGATAAGGGGCAAGGTGTTTTCTCTCCACAGCCACAACAAGCTCCACCACACCAGCGTTCCTCTTCGCCCCAGGACCAGCCCCTTAGAACTGTGACCCAGATCCAAGCACTGGTAAAGCAAGAGATTCTTGCCTCAGCACTGGCAAAGAGAACCCTGCAATCCCCCTCTGATCAGCCACTTGATTCCCCCTCAGTCTGTAGGCCAGAAGCTCAGGAAAAAGCCACAACCCTAGGCCGCGCTCGAGACTTGTGGCTGAGACCTAGCTCCTCTCTCACCACAGTCACAGACTTTTCCCACTGACCTTCCAAGTTGTCTTTGGCATTCATGGGTTGAGAAGTCTAGAAACTGCCACAGCTGCCTGCGATTCAATCCTCTGATGCCTGCTCCAGGGTCGCTGCAGCCTGTGCACCCACACCAAACTGCGTTCTTCTCCCTGCCTGGCGCGATATACCTTTCTGTTCAACCATCCAGGCTGTCTTTGGCTGGAAATTTGTTTCACTCTGTCTTTTTGTGGGTTCTGCTGCTTTAGAATTTGTTTAGAGCCATTTTTTAAAGGTATTGGAAGGGGTTTGGGGGGAGAGTTCAAGCAAGTCACTGCTTTCCCTCTGCCATCTTGGCTCCGCCCTCCCAGGAGAAAAATTTATCTTGAAAAATGTGTTGACAGTGGTGGTATGGTATCTATTATTCCTGGGTAGTTTCCCTCATTTGTTTGTGTTCCCCTCTATTTGTGTATATCCCTAAAAAAAGGCTGCTGGAGGGCTAGGGTGGAATACATTGGGAAATGTCGGTGATATAAAAACAAAATACACCAATAAATATGTGGTAGCAAAGGAAAAAAAAAGAAAGAAAATATTACATGCTAAGCTAGCCTGAGGTTTTGGACACAGAAAACATGAAAAGGTTTGGTAGTCATGCATTCTTGTTAACAACATTTTAGGAATCATTACTCATTCTCTTGACCATGCCTAAAGCAGAGGTTATAAAGTATAGACAGAAATACTAGTCTTACAGAGGAGAGGCTCTGTGTCACCTCCACAGGGTTTCCTTTATTATTCATTTAGCCAGAATTATTATGGATTTGACTGAAAGGAACCTCAGAGGCTAACAAATTTGACTTCTTTATTGTACAAAGAAGGAAACTGAAGTGTAGAAAGGTTAAAAAACTTGCCGAAGGTCACCCAAATAGTAGCCAAAGCCTTTGAACCCAAGTTCTCTGACTCCAGGCCATTGTTCTTCCAACAGTAAACACATATTAAATTAGAGTCTATCCTGATGGAGAAGACTTTTAGTTACAGAATTATTCAATTAATCAATCAATAAATATTTATTAAGTCCCTAATATGTGCAAGGCACTGTGCTAAATGCTGGAATTATTCACAAGTCAAAGCAGAATTTGTGATTGTTTGGGTCTTTACAAGTATGTGAAGGCATTATCCTGCCTGAAGTTTCTTCAACATTTGATACTGCTGACCATCACTTCTTCCTAGATACTCTCTTGCTTATCTTGTTTTTTTTGATATTGCTGTCTCCTGGTTTACAGATGGAGAAAGTGAGGCTGACAGGCCAAGTGACGTACCCAGGGTCACACAGCTAGTAAGTATCTAAAATAGGCTCCATAACTCAGATCTTCCTGTCTCCAAGCCTAGTGCTGTCTCCACTATGCCAGAATAAATCTGCAATGTACATATTGTCTTTGTCTAGCGACTTTGCTGTGAATAGAAAGCAGTAAATATACTGTTCTTGGTGATGCTAATTTTCAATTATATATTGAGAAATTCTAACATTGATGCATTCCTTTTACTTTTGGGATAAAAGTGGGGGGTTGTTGGGATTTCTTTTAGAGTCAGTATTTATTTATGTGAGTTGATCTCTTAAAACATTTCATAAAAGCATACTGACACAGAAGAACAGTACTTGAAATTTGGAAAGGACGCTAAAGGACAATTAGTTCAATCGGTACCTTTAAAACATACATAAACAAGCAGTCATTTACTTAAAGACTTCCAGTGAACAAAGAACCACTGTTTTCCCCAGGCATCCCATTATACTTTTGCGTAGTTCTAATTACAAGGAATCATCAGGCCTAAATTTGCTTGTATGCAACTTGTACTTATTTCTACCAGTTCTATTTCATCAGAATAAATCTAATCCCTCAAAAAGCTAAAGACTAAAGCTCCAGTCCTAATCCCCAAGGATTTTTCTTCTCCAGGATAAATATCACTGGTTACTTCAACTACCCTTCATAAACCATTATCAAAGCCCTCCTATGATCTTGGCCATTTGCCTCTGGGTACTCTGCAATGTATCAATGTCCTTCCTATTGAAAAGTTAATTATTATTCCACGTGTGATTTTGCTTTATGTCTAAAAGCATTTGAGGTCATTTTCCAATTTAAAATTTTAAATGCTGTATTGAACTCTAATTAGTCCAGTTAGCAGAAATCTATCCCTGCATCCCACCATTATCTTTCTTTTTCTTTCAATTGTTGATGATCTTGTAAGCATCATCCATAACAGATACACTGATGTTCTCTAAGACCAAAACCTTTTTCAATTACAGTTTGGTCTAATGCACAAAATTTGCCCAGTGACTCATGCGGGAAAAACTATCCAGAAATACTGACCACAGATCACTACTAGTCAACCACACCTGTGGGATCAAATTTTCTCACCCTCCCAAAAAGTCACTCATAAAATGATGATGATGATGATGATTATGGTGATGATGATAATATTAATTTATATTTACATTGTGCTTTTCAATATTCAAATTACTTCCACATACATTATTTTGTTTAATCCACACAACTCCATTAACTGACACAAATCAGTGTATTATTCCCACTTTGCAGTTATGAAAACTAAAGTTGAGAAATTAAACAAACTGCTCAAGATTAGGGACGAAGATAAGACTAGATACCTGGGTATTTTTATTCCTTGTCTAATATTCTTTCCCCTTAAGCTTAATTTTGTTTTGTTTTTGCTGGGATGGGGGGAGAGGATGATTACCATGGAAGCGGGTTGAAATAAGAGAACAATAGATAGTGATTAAAGGATAACAGATAAAGAACTATACTTTAGGAACTCAAAAGTTATCCAAGTCTCACCACATCATTTTAGAGGGGGAAATCATCACCTTTTGGTCAATTGTATGATAAATATGATCTTTTGTTTAATATTGTTTGTGAAAGTCTGCCTCTTCCCTGCTAATATCCACATTGAGAGTATCCTTAATGTATAGGTAGATTATTCTCAGGAAAAAAATTGTATATAGATGGAAAAGCAGGCATATGAATTGGAATCTTTTCTCCTGATATATATTTCTTGGGAAGAAAAGTCTTCAAAGAAGACTTATCCCAATTTTAGCTATTCTGCTGATAAAGCAATGTTAAAATGGGGCTACAGCTACGCTGCATCTGGAACCCTTTTCAAAAAGAGATGTGTCCTTCAGTCTCCACAACTGTCAAACAGATGCAGAAAAAAGCAGAGGGAAACTGAAGATGGATTGAATCAGTACAACTGCACTTTGGTTAGGCTTTCCCAGACAAAAAGCTGTTTTTCTACTATCCTTGGCTCTCTCACACAAAGATTCTAGGCTCTCCTTCTACTGAGCCTGGAAGGTTTCTCACTTTAACACAAGTGCAGTCTGCCACGGTTTGAATTAGTTTGTGCTCAGATACAAAATTCTGTAGTACAGTATTCATGGAACAGTACTGAGCACCCCAGAGAAAGCAACCCTTTTACGGACTAAAACTCTGGGCCTTAGAAAGGCAGAAAAGAATGAGGTCTGTGGCTTTTAGTTTTCCAAAACTTTCTGAACAGACCCATCTGAGGTCATTTGTCAGAGAGATCATTTACAGAGAAACTTCCTAGCATCAGCTATTCTCTCAGATTCAAAAATCTGGGCAGAGGAAAAGAAGATTTTTTTCTTTCTTTCCAATTTGGCTTTCTCTGTCTCCCCCTTTCTTTGCCTCTGTTCCTCACCCCTATAATTAATCTGCCACAGGTCTGTAACTAACAACTGTAGCTATGACTCTGCAAAGCAGTATATCCTCCTTTGTGTCTTTCATAATCCAACTCAATCAATATTGGGGCACTGCTCCCTGGCCAATGATTCTGATTTCAGACAACTTCTTGGTTGAAATGACTCTATTCAGTCTTCAGTTTAAATATACAGGGACATATCAGGAAAGAGAAAAGGAATCTGTTTTGCAGTGTTGATGAGATTCTTGATTATTCACTGGGTCTTTTTAAGAGGGATCCCTAATCTTGCTGCCTAATGGTCTGATAGGAGGATCCAGAGTGAGGTTAGAAGGCATTTGATTAAAAGTCACTAAGGAAAGGAAAAGAACAAACTGACCCCTATAATTTCTCTGGCCAGTTGGCTTAAAGCAAAGCTTTGGAGAACTGTAAACTGGAATATGGAAACTACAGTTAAACTTTCAAGGTGATGCCAAGGCACAGCTGCTACCAATGCAGACTGGTATGAATCCATGGATAGAATGTTGGAAAACAAAGGCTTATAAAGTTAAAATCAAAAAGTTTAACTGAGTAGAATATCTCATTCCTATATATTCCAGTATACACAAACCTTAACCTAACCAATTTGGCTACTCTTCATTTATCAAGAATATCTCTTCCCCAGATTTTACCTACAATGCTAGAATAAAATAAATAATAAATATACATATATGTAAATATACATGCATGCCTGTATATATGTGCATGCACAAACATATCACCAAGCTTCTGGTAGATCATATTCTCTCTTCTTACTACAAATACAAAAGAAATGAGATGTCTTCCTGAAAATGTTAGATGTTAAATATAACTTTTATTTCATGAAAATCATACTTCATCAATACTGACCAATTTCTACATAATACTACAACATGAGCACCTTTTAAAATGTAGAGAAGAAAAGACTCATCTGAACCGTACTAGATGAGATTTTCAGGCTTAGATAAATATGTGAAAATGTTTAGGATTTCCAGATTTTGTGTGTATACATGTATATATAATTTACATGATACCTTCAAGAATTGTGTCCAACTAGAAAATAAGATAGAATAAAGCCTGAATGGGTTTTATTCCACCCTTGGTTGAAGTGGAAAGAGCACTGAATTTGGAGTCAGACTGGATTCAAATCCTAGATCTGCCACTTATTATCTGTGTAACTTTAGACAGGTCATTTTAACCCCTCTGAGCCTCAGTTCCTCCTCTGTAAGATGAAAGGGTTAAACTAAAGGATCCCTAAGGCTTCTTCCAGGCAGCTACTTGGTGAAGTGGATAGAGTGCTGCGCCTGGAGTCAGGAAGATCTGAGTTCAACTGAGACTTCAGACACTTAGTGCGTGACCCTGTGTGTTACTTAACCCCATTGGCCTCAGTTTCCTCATCTGTAAAATGAGCTGGAGAAGAAAATGGCAAACCACTCCAGTATCTTTGGCAATAAAACCTCAAATGCGGACATGAAGAATCAGACATGAATGAAACAACTGAACAAAAAAAAAAGCTTCTTCCAAATTCAAATTTATTATCCTCATCTTCTAGATTAAAGACTATAGGTGAGTGGTACAGCACCAGACACCTACCAACTTAGGATGATGGGATGGCTTAGCATTTCAAGATATCACCTCAAGGCAACTGCAAGCTAAACCACA
The DNA here is from genome assembly GCF_900497805.2 of Vombatus ursinus. Taxonomy (NCBI): domain Eukaryota; kingdom Metazoa; phylum Chordata; class Mammalia; order Diprotodontia; family Vombatidae; genus Vombatus; species Vombatus ursinus. The sequence continues at coordinate 17,169,274 of NW_020954619.1, forward strand.
AAACCCAACACCTGCCTACGTATGTATGAATATGTGTGTCTATCTATCATCCATCCATCCATCTATCTATCTATCTATCTATCTATCTATCCATCTATCTATCTCTGCAGATGTGCTAAGTGGCACAATGGATAAGCACTAGATCTGGAGTCAGGAAGACCTGAGTTCAAAACCTGCCTCAAATACTTACTAGCTGTATGATTCTGGGCAAGTCACTTAGCCTTGTAAAAGGGGGATAATAGCACCTACCTCAAAAAAGGTCATATTTGTAAAGCATTTAGCAAGTACCTGGCACATAGCACATGTTATTAAATTTTACTCTCTTCCCATTGCGATAGGGATAAAGATAGAGATCTTCTCATTTTACTTACAGAGGGCAAGCAGCCAAGAGCTGGCATGGTAGAGAGAAAAGGAGCTAACTTCAGATGGGCAAAGTGTGGGAAGGAGAAAGTAAGGTAACCAAATTATTCCACTTGGACCAAGAAGTACCCTTGGTAAGGTGGGAGGAAGGTCAGGTCTGTGCAGATGGCATTTGTGATGAGTGTGGGAGTTAGGGCTAACTTCCTGAAATGCTCCCCATACCCAGAAGACACAAAGAGAGTCAATATTACAAAGGTCAAGAGCTAGAAAAAGTAGCATAACAAAGGCCTTTGATTGTCAAAAACCTTGCTGACCACTCAGCCCAATTTATGCAATTACAATGCTTGAAGTTTAGTTTCATTTCTTCAGATTTTAGTCTGCCTTTTACTGAAAGACGAGACAAATTCAAATCAATTTCCTCCAAAATTATATTGTAGTTTTCCAAAATTCTACTGGTGCAGATTAATCTGCTACAAACAAAAACAAAGTGCTGATAATGAATGACAGCAATCCACTCTCCTATAGCATCTAATAAAAGGGAGGCACTTATCTCATGATTAGAAATGTTAAATATAAAAGCAGTAGAGAACACAAAAAATATCTTTAAATTATTTTAAAATCTGTGAAACAGACCCCCCTTAGCCCACAAGGACTGAGTATAAGATTCTGCAGTATTCCTTCATAAATTCTACTATAAATTCACTGAATTATTGATGGAATAAAATTATATGGTGGTTCCTTTTCCTCTCTACTCCAAAATCACAGACCCTTGAGGAAATTATGGTAAAGTTGCCATGTAGATGTATGTGTTTTCTCTCTAGCACTGTGTATATTAAACTAAATAATTTCCAGGACATTTTCTCCCAGGGATAGAATAGGTAATTAAATTCAAAAAGCATTGATTGAAACTTTTATTACATACAAGGAATTGGGAATACAAAGACAGAGTAACTTCTTTTGAGAGAAGGGAAAACAAACAAACAAAAAGCTTCAGGAGATGAATTTTGAAGTGAGATGGGGATACCATGAGATGCAAAAGTAAAGGAGGAGAGAATTCCAGGCATGATTGACACCTGGGGCTAGGTGCTCAATTTGGTGGACATCAGGAAATAAGCCTTTAATACCCCCGCTAATTGGTAAAAGTTTTTTTTGTCTTATTTTCTTTTGCTGTCTAAACAAAAGGTTGTCTCATAGCACCTAAAAGGAAAGTCATTGAAGTTTATTAGTATGTTACAAAATACCTCTTAACAAACACACACACACACACACATACACAGAACTAGGTAGAGCAATAGATAGTGCCAGGCCTGGAGTCAGAAAGACTCATCTTCCTGACTTCAAATTTGAACTCAGACACTTACTTACTACTTGTGTGACCTTGGGCAAGTCACTTAACCCTGTTTGCCTCAGTTTTCTCATCTCTAAAATGAGCTGTTGAAGGAAATGGCAAACTACTCTGGTATCTTTGCCAAGAAAACCCCTAATGGGGTCATGAAGAGTCAGACACTACTGAAATAACAAAACAACAAAAATGTACTGAGAAGTATTTTATAACATACCAATAAGCTCAATATGACATGAGAATATGGGGGAGGAAGAAAGGGAGGAAAGGAGGGAGAGGGAGAAAGAGAGAGAGAGAGAGAGAGAGAGTCACATTCCCAACAAGATTTGTTTTGATAATACAAAAAAGGCATGAATTGCAGCTCACTAATAGTAATGGTACTGACCCTGCTTATAATTAAAACTTCAGAAATAACAGATAACCATCAAAATCTGGTACACTCAAGATGATAGCCCTGAATGCTTTACCTAAAAATGAAAGGAAATATTTATGAAGACAAAGAAAATATCATTTACAGACATGAACCAACATGATCCTTTGAACCAGAAACAACTTAACGGATGAAAGAAAAATACTTTAGCCATCTGGGGGGAGAGAAAAAAAAGAAAGAAAAGAAATTTACATGACAACTTTATTATATATTTTAAAAGAATAGCAAGTTGTACATAATAGATTTGCAAATTCATGTGCAATCACCTTTTTTATTACATTTTGACATGGTTATGCTTGTTTTATTCCATAAGTTATAAATAAATAAGTAAATAAAAGGAAAAAAAGAAATAGAAATACTTTAATGAAGTATATTGATTCATACTCTCTTTATTAATCACTCTTTCCCCCAAAATGACCTTCCCTTATATTCTCTAATTCCGTTGAACCTTCCCAGTCACCCAGGCTGGAAATCTCTGAGTCACTTTCTCTTCCTTTAACCACTCCATCTAAGCAGTTGCCAAATTCTGTTAATTCTGCCTCCACAATATCCCTGTTCCCACTTTCCTACTTTCACTTGATCGACTATTTTAATTCAAGTTATCACTTCTCACCTGAACTATTTTAATAACCTGATATAGTAATTAGTCTTCTGCCTCTAGTCTCTCCCCTGTTCAATTCCTACTCCAGACTGCTGCCTATGTCAACTTCTTAATAAACTATTTTAATTGTGTCACTCTCTTGCTCGAAAACTGTCAGTAATTTGCCTACAGAATATAATAATAAAAAAGAACTTCTTATGGGATTCAAGACCCTCCAAAATCTAGCCTCAAACTATTAGCCTTATTTCACCTGACTCTCCTTCATTTACTCTCCATTTCAACCAAAATGGACTATTCACTTTCTCCCTTAATAATATAAATCTTTCCTTTTGATTAAAGACATTAAAATAGTCTTCCTTCATTTCTTCAGAACTCCAATTCCTATGAGTTTTAATGTACTGACCCTGGAATGAAGCTTATTATCATTTTCTACATGGCTTGTCAACAAAATTAATAATCTGACCAAGTTGGCCAGTTGTCTGAACATGCTGATTGGTCAATTCAGTCAAGCAATCAATCTGATGGCCAGATTTTAAACACTCTTTTCAGGGTAAAACATTTAGATTTGGAACATATCTGCAGAGGAAAGGAGATTTGATTCAATTCAGCAAATATTAGTTACTTCCATATGCAAAGCTCTGGCTAGAAAGGAGTTTGCATTTTTCTGGAGAGGCACACCACTTATACAAATGAATATGTACAATGTAATTGCAAGAGTGCGATACTACAGATAACTGGAGGAAGAAAAGGAAGGATCAAGAAAGGACTAATGTAGGGAGCTGTGCCTAAATTGAGCTTTGAAGTAATCTAGAGAATCTATGAGGCAGAAGTGAAGAGAGAGTGCTTTCCAGTCACGGAGAATAGGAGTGTCGTACATGTGGAATAGCTAAGAGATTGGTTCAACCGGAATGGACGTTGCAGGAAGGAGGGGAAATAGGAAGTAAGACTAGAAAGATAAGTGAAGCTATGATCCTAGAATCTCTGTCAATAGATAGCAGCAGCTTTTCTCAAATAACGTACAGTACTGTAATATTAGGATTGATGCCACATGCATTAAAACATAATTTGCTCTACAGTTGATATGGGGTATTTCTAGATTTTATTTATGGGAAATAGAATGTGATAACCTATAACTTTTAATCTTTGATTGTTTCACTTTGAACTATGTAACCTGGGAGAAGAGGTTTAAATCCAAGGTTGACCATTTACTACTTCTGTAACCTTGGGCAGGTCACTCATCCTCTCAAGGCCTCAGTTTCCTCAGCTAATGAGAGGAGTTGGACAAGATGGCTCCTAAGTTCCTTCCAACTCTAAATCTACGATCCTACCACCATTTCGGTTAAACTGGCTTTTCACTCATGATCTTCACCTGTAATATTTTTGATAACCCCCATAGGTTGGTGAGAGCAGAGGTAGAACACAAAAGCTAACTGCCACTCTTCCAGTTACCCTCTAGAATAGGCTAAGCGTGGCTGCCTAGATAAATGCCCTGTGGGCATTTGGTAGAGTCTGACTAGAGGAAAAATAATTGAGTTCTAGTTAATTTACTGTCTTGAATACATTGTTAGCACCCAACCAATAATGAAAAGTCAGAGTGGAAAATTTCACCATTCTGAGAAAATGAGATGGATGAAGCACTGATTCCAAAGCTCTTATGTGTAGATAAGTTGCTCTAAATTCTTGGGTCATTGCATAGCCTCTGTAATTGCTGCCATTAACTCTGCCAATCAATATTTCTCAGGCAGAAGTGACTATAACATCATTTTCTGGCTAAAGGTTGATTACAGAGCCATGATAAGTCAGATTTCTCACAAATCTCTACTATTCAATGAAAGAGAAAGTGAATAAGGAGAACTGACTGAGGAAGAAAAGATGCAGGGAAAAGAGGAGAAAAAAAGCATAAAAAGGAGACAGAAAAAAATAATCATAGCCCCCTCAAAAATAAAATTAATTCAAAGAAAGGCAGAAAATATCTAACAGGAAAAGATTAAGACCAAGAAGATTAAAAAAGAATAAAGGGAGGGCTAAGAAGAGAAAGATGGCTTAATGAATGAGATCTTAATTCTGGAAATGACAAAAAAATAGCATGACAGAAGAATATTAAATACTCAGTATAAGATCAGATAGAAAAAAACATAGGTAGAAAAATAAAGCTCAGGACATTAAGAATCAGAAAATAAAAATGACTGACAGACAAGAAAAGGAGCTTGAAATATATTTTTAATAATCTTAGGCTTGTTTCAAAGTACTTGTTTTAGAAAAATAAAACATTGAAAAAGAGAGAAACAAATATACACACACGATTATCATGAATACTTTATTCAAGAAAAAGACCTGGAATGTGAAAGGCATGTCAAATACAGGAGGTCTGGGACATTCCTCTAGATTCTTCAACTCCTAGTTCTGTATTATTTAAAATTAGGTCAGATCTATTAAGATTAAATTTAATAGGCTTAAATATAAAGTCTTATTGGTGTTGTTTAGTCATGTCTGACTCTTTGTGACCCCTTATAGAATTTTCTTGGCAAAGACATTGGAGTAGTTTGTCATTTCATTTTCTACTTGCCCAGGGTCATACATTTACTATGTATCTGAGGCTGGATTAGAACTCAGGTCTTCCTGATTCCAGGCCGACCTCTCTATCCACTGAGTCACCTAGATGGCCCCATAAAGTCTTATACATGGGTTCAAAAATCAACTTTACAAATTAAATAAGGGAAGCTTGGCTAAAAAAAAAATTCATCTAGGAATTTTAGTGGACTACAAGCATAGTTTGTAGGCTACAAGAAGAGAATTACAGGAAGGTAATATTCCTTCATACACTGCTCTGATCAGACCACATGTAGTCTCTGTTCAGTCCTAGCTACCACATTTTGGAAAGACAATTTTATAAACTTGAGAATGACCACAGCAGGGCAACTAGGAAAGAAAGAGTCTCAAGTTCGTGCTATACAATGTTGGATAAAAAAAACTGGGGATATCTAACTTAGAAAAGAGAAGACATGGGGCCGAATGGAGGGAGGATACAGATGTCTTCAAATATTTGAATGTCATGTAGAAAAAGGATTAGACTCCTACCTGCATGACTATTCCTTCTAAGTCTCCTTTGCTGGTTCTTCATTCATGTCATCCCCACTCACCATGGGTATCCCTCAAGGCTCTGTCCTGTATTCCCTTCTCTTCTATTTTGCTGTCCTCCATGAAGTCTAAGCTCCAGCAACACATGCCTATTTGCTACTATTCAAACACAGTTCTTCATCTCCTGATTCTGTACATGTGCATGGAATGCTTTTCACTCTTCAGCTCTGCCTCTAAACTTCCCTGGTTTTCTTCAGTACAAATCCCATCTTCTTTCACATCCCACCCTCCTTTAGCGCCTTCTGATACTATTTTCATTTCTTCTCTGTCTGTGTCTGTGCCTCTCTCTCTCTGTCTCTCTCTCTGCCTTTCTCTCTCTCTGTCTCTCTCTCTGTCTCTCTCTCTGTCTCTGTCTCTGTCTCTCTGTCTCTCTCTCTCATACATAGTTATTTAAATGCTGTCTCCCCCATTGGAAGGTAAGCTCTATGAGAGCAAGGACATGGTTTTTGCCTTTGTTTATATTCGCAGCACTTGGCACATAGTAATCATTTAATAAATGCATGCTGACTGGCTGATTCTGCTCAGCCACAGAGGAAGAATTAGGAGGAAGTCATGGAAGCTGCAAAGTGACAAATTTTGGCTTGACGTGTGAAAAAACTCTTCCTAACAATTAGAGCTATCGAAAACTGGAACAGGCAAACCCAGGAAATAGTGGGTTCTCCCTCACCAGAAGCATCCAAGGAAAGGGGAAATGAGTATTTTTAATAGACAATGTAGAGGGAATTCTTGGGGAAATACAGATTGAGGCTAAATGGTCTCTGACGTATTTTCTAACTCTCATATTCTGCAAAGTAGTGAATGACTCCAATTATCACCATTTCTTCAAGAAATGTAACTAATATAAAAGAAATGCCATAAGGAAAAGGCAAAAAGAGGGCAAAAACTGCCACAGTAAGAAAATGTTTGATTTCCTTGCCAAGGGATAGGGCAGTCAAGGGGAATTCCAGTTCAGAATGTTCATTTGCAAAATGGAAGATGGCAGAAGTCTGTAACAGCCTTCTGTCACAAAAACAATAACAAAAATGAGATTGCAGAGTCCAACAAAAAGTATGTTGATTCTTCTCTCCAAGGCTATGCTGTTGAGATATATTACAAGAAGTGACATTCTTTCTGCCTTGAATTTAGAGAGTAAAATCTCTATATTTTACATCTGATTTAATATCCACATTATAGAATCTCTTTGGGGCATTTAGAGGAAATTATTTTTAAAAAATAATATATGCTTCACAGATGAAAGAAATTACCCAAATGTCAACTGTTAAGATTATTATTGAAAGATGACCAAGTAAAGGGCAATTTAATCTATCATCAAGGGCAAAAAGAAACAAGGAACCTCATTTTCTTCCTAAAACAATTAGTCTACTAATCTTGCTTCTGAGAGTAAGTTGGTGGGCAAGAGGGCCAGCTGGGTTATATTAGATTACAGGCTGCCCTCACTGAAGATCTTCAAGAAAAAGCTATATGTTACTTGTTTAATATATTGTAGAGGGTGGGGGCTGACTAAATAGTCTCCTGAGGTCCCTTTAGACCAGTAGTGCTAAAGTGAGTTTCTGTGTACCCCTATAGAGTCTGAGGAGAGATTTTAGGAGGCCTATGAACTTGGATGGGGAAAAAAAAATTACACCTTTATTTTCATAAACCTTTAATAATATACCATTTTTCTAGTATTTAAAATATATGGTTTTGAGAAGGAATTCATAGGTTTCACCAGATAGACAAAAAGATCCCTAGCACAAAAAAAAGATTAAGAAGCCCAGCTTTCATCTCTAAGATTTGGCCATTTTGTGAAGGTAAATTGTTTCATAAATAATGCTCCTCAAAATTACTATAGATGTCTATATGGCCAGTTTAGGCGTCAAGGTATCCTGAGGGAAAGATAACAAGGAGCATTCATGAAATGTCAAACCACCACCATCTTGACCATCATCTCCCTTCATACTCTAATGGAGGCAGCCCAGAACTCTGGACACAAGAGCCTTGATATTAGAAATGGCCCTCAAACCAATAGACCTGCTTCCAGTTCAACCTCACAGCCATCACTGAGGGAAGAAATTATTGTGGACAGGAGGTCCACCTTCTTCAGTACTACTAGTAACAACTGCTAACGAACTGCCATCAATACTCAGATACACTCAGGGACCCTAACATTGATAGCCCTCCCAGACCACTGGTCTCGCTGCCAATCAAATGTAATACACAGGACATCCAAGCCAGTCTAGATGAAGCATCAAGAGACCTTGAGGGAGAGATAGGAAACACCATGTGCCAGGCAATTCAAACCACCATTACCAATACTTTGACCACCATCTCCCTTCATACTCTGATGGAGATAGCCTCAGACTCTAAACCCAAGAGCCTTGGGAATAGCAATGCTTCCAGCCTAGTGCCCTTAACTATCATCCTAGGAAGCAATCCTAGTAGAGATGCAACCTACCAGCTCTTCCTACAGGTGCTACAGATATAGCATAGAATATTCATGGCACCAAAGTCCTTGACATTTTCAAATGATTCAACATCAAAAAGTGATGTGGTTTCATCAGTGGAAATGACATTAAAGAAGAGGCATGAATATATGTTTTGATGCTGGGCCCTAAGGACCATACGACCTTTCCATCTTACTTGCAGCTAAAACCTCCTATGCATTGTCTCCCCCATTCAAATATGAGCTACTTGAGAGCAAGGATACCTTACTTTTTTAATTTGTATCCCTAGTGCTTAGCCCAGTGCTTTGTACATAGCACTTAATAAATGCCTTATTCATTCATTCACATAGAAAGAGCAAGAGATGACAGCCTGTGTTCCATTAGGATACCATGTCAAAACAATGAAAAGAATGGCCCCATAATGTTGGGTGGACTCCCTGTGGCAGAATTATGGGGATACATGAACAAGAGTCATACAAGATAGGAAAGCATGGATAGGTAATAGATGTATTACTGGAGGAAGTACCCACATCAATGACTTCACAAATCCATTCTTATTTTGGAGCATTAGAGTGTCTATGTGGGTCTTCCTTTAAGGGAGATGGACTTTGAGAGATGTACAAGTTTTTACTCTCCCTGAACCTAATAATCAGACGAATGGCATAAAGCTTGCTTTTTAAGTATCTCCATAACATAAAATAAACAGCATTAATCAAAAGCATTTAATAAGAGTTTAAGTGCCTGGCACATAGTAATATGTTCTTATCATCATCATCATCATCATCATCATCATCATCATCATCATCATTATGACTAAATGATGGGCACTGTACTAAGTACTAGGGATATAAAGAAAAAAAAGTGAAAACAATCCTTGAAATCATGGGACCATATTCTAATAATATAAGTAATAATCAATGTCTTGAAAAGTGCGAAAGATTCATGTCAACTTTTTTTTTAAATGGGGAGTTTTACTTTTCTGAATTTTATTTTAACAAGAGAAGTATTAAAGAAAAAAAGAGGGGCAGTTAGGTGGCACAGCGGATAGAGTACTGGCCCGGGAGTTTACATATCACAGAGCTATGAATACAAGACTCAGATATTTGATATGGATCAGATAAAGGAAATTAGGATTTTGAGAACTGGCAGGCTGTACTGAAGAACCTATAGTCTTAATGCAAATACATTTTGCAATCCAGAACTCCATTTATCTAGTCCCTGTATATTTATATTTAACTTTATCCAAATTGTTTCATCCGAAAGTCTAAATTATGAGGGGAGGGGGGACTACTCAACCCATCAATCAAGATTATATGCTTATCACCTTGGAACTATATGGGCTTACGAAAAAATGTGACAAATTTTATAATAAATGCAACAAAACATGTACATCCATACCACATTGGGTTGCTGTGATGAAAGTACTTTCCAAACTTTAAAATATTATAATGATATGAGTTATCAGTCAACAAATATTTTTAGGCTTCTCCTATATGCCAGACATTGTGTTAAGAAGCAGGGGCAAAAAGACTGAAATGAAATAATATCTAGTCTCAAGAAGCTTACATTTTAAGAGGTGGGAGAAAATGTGTTTGCATATACACATGTATGCATATATACATATATATACACATACATATATGTACACACATACATATATAATTAAATATGAGAGATGATGAGGTCACCAAGGAGAGGACAGAGAGAAGAAAAGAGAGCCTAGGACAGGACCTTTTTTGCTTTTGTCTTCAAATCCCCAGCACCTAGCTCAATATCAGACTCATAGTAGGTGCTTAATAATTTAGTTTTCTTTCCATTGCACTGCACTACCATCCCTTTATGAATATTTCTTGGATAGTCTATAAACTGCTTTTTAAGGCAATTCCACTGGGAGCACTGCTGGCTTAGTCTATAACATCATGAGGTAATTACTGTGAAAGACAATGCTATTTAGATGCATAAGGACTAGTACATCTATTTTTAAAACATCAGGTCTCCTCAAGTGTTATTCACGATGCGTGTGTGTGTGTGTGTTTGTGTGTGTGTGTGTGTATACGTATTTAAAAGAAAGTCTGGCATGATGGATAGTATCTTGGACATGAAGTTAAAATGACCTGGGTTTGACCAAGTCCCTAAGCCTCTCTGAGCCTCAGATAATTCTATTTTTTTTTGTTTTGTTCTGTTTTGTTTTATTTTTAGGCAATTGGGATTAAGTGACTTGCCAAGGGTCACACAGCTAGTAAGTGCCAAGTGTTTGGTTGGAGGCCGGATTTGAACTCAGGTCCTCCTGACTTCAGGACCAGTGCTCTAAACACTGCGCCACATAGCTGCCCCCTCAGATAATTCTAATAGAGTAATTTACATAGTGTATGATCTGCTAGTAGAAAGAGTTCTCACACTGACAAAATTACAGGTCTTAGCCATATTGTGTTATTATTATGTTCACTGAAGATATCCTATTTATGTTAGTTTAGTTTACATACCTCACTGTATCAGAATGCTCTAGTCTTTCTACTTTTGTAGGGAAAGGACATTAACACATAGATGTGCCTCATAATTATACTACAACAATATAACATTTCAACTATTCAAAATGATGAGGAACAAGTTTTTTTTTTTTTTTGGTGGGGTTTTGTCTGTTTCTAAGGATAGCTGAATTTTCCAGGTAACTGAAGAATTATTCCCTGAAGCAAAAGAAGTTTTTTTGTAAAGGTTTTTGTTTAAAAAAAAAGTTTTAATTTTAAAAGTCTTTCACTTAGCTAATCTGATCAAGACAATGATCCAAGATATTTCATCCCTGATGAAAAATGCTATCCACCTCCAAAGGAAGAGAACTGATGAATGTGAGTGCAGATTGAAGCAAATTTCTGTAACTTTCTTTGTTTCTCACTTTTTATTTTTCTTGCAACATGGTTAATATAGAAATATGTTTTGCATGACCTCACATGTGTAACTGATATCATATTGCTTGCCTTCTCAATGGGTGGTAGAGGGAAAAGGAGGGAGAGAATTTGGAACTCAATTTTAAAAAATAATATTTAAATTAACTAACTACGGAAAAAAGCTAAAGTAAAATTTTTAAAATGTGCCAATCACCTGAACATTTTCTGGATGATTCAGAATCATCATTATTGATTTCAGTTACTATGGTACACTGAAGGTGTAGTTTGTAGGTACAGATATAGGCTAAGATGGTGAGAGACATAAGGCTCAATGGATAGTAGTCTTGTTACTGGCTTTCTTAAAAACAGTCCCCAATGTTAGCTTGCTTTTTTTGCCTCTTCTAAAGGTGGAATAAAGCATGCATAAACACGTGATTTCTGTGACAGGGTAACAACTGCCTTCTTATAGAATGTCAGAAAATAAAAGGCTAACACTAAAGCATCATTCTTCCAACTAATTTTCTTGTCCTCCAGAAAATAATCTTGTTTTGTCAAAGTCCTACAAGCTCCCAGTATCCCTGAAATCACTCTGGTCTCTGTGTTACTAAAACAAGCAAGGGGTACCTATGTCAGCTTACCTCCACTCTTCTATCTCATTTGCTGTGTTCATGAGATAGAAAAACATTTCAAGAACTGATCCTCAGGTGCTATCTGGATGCTTTAATCCAAACCGATAAATTCTTCATCAAAAGAAGATGACACATCTTCCTATATAACACACAGTGACAATTTTCTCCAAGTTCCCCTTTAATACCAAACAGAACTCTAGGTACAGACATTTTAAAATCCATCTTAAATGTTACTGCAAGACTGAAAGAAATATATAATATACAAATGATAAAAGGATATTTTCTCACAAAATTTTGCATATTAGAACATTTATATACTGGGTATGAATTTCACTCACTACCAGTATGACCTTGGGCAAATCACTTAATTTCTCTGTACCTCAGTTCATTCATCTGTAAAATGACCTGGGATTAGACTAGTTGACATGCAAAGTCACTTTAACCCTAAACCCATGCTCCTATGAACATATGAACATTCTGGACCTTAAGATGAATCAGCAATGTGACATTAGGGTGCAGAAAAGTGATAAACATGTTCATCAGCAATCCTAAGCCTACTTCTTTAGAGATACTCAGCTATATAATAATTTCCCTCCCACACAATTTTACCCTAATGCTTCACCATGGTGTGGGAGTGACTTTGGTTTTATAAAGGTTTATATTGACAAAGTACAGATTCTGGCAGTTTCTCCCAATTTCCAAAATCCCAATTCCTCAAATCCAAACGCTTTGACTGTGGGCCAGGATATGGACTATGTCATCCAAGGATCACCCTAGCTAAGCACAGAGAGGTTCTCATCAGATATTGGGTACCAGATAGTGAATTTTGGAAGCCATGGTAACTAAAGAATCAATCCCTTGAAATCCTGAATTCCTGAAGTCTTAAAACTCTTGCTCTAAGAAGTCTCTGAATCTAAAATTCTTTCCTTGAATATACAAAAAGATAACAGATCCCTGAAGGAAATATGTTGTTCCTTGAATTAACTTTTGTTCTATAGGCAGGCAACAAGTTAATATGTAATACCCTTGAATCTAAAGGTTCAATTTTCACCACTACACATTTGACACCAAAAATGTACATATTCAGTCCTCAGATCTCTCCTGAGTTCCAATATTACATTAACAGCTGACAGCTAGATACCTTCTTCACTAAATGTCCTACAGGTATCTTAAACACATGTGTCAAATGGTACTGATTAATTTCCCTCCTAAATTCCAAATTTTCTAAATTCACGTGTTTAGAGAATCACCATCTTTGTTTGAAGTTATCATACATTCCCCCATGTCAATCAACTTCTCTATCCAACCAGCAACCTATTATTTCAAACTCCACAATATCACTTTCATTCATTGCCTTTTCTCCACTTACTCTGGCACTATCATCATCAGTTATTGCTTGGACAATGATTAATAGTGCTTTAATTGGTCTCCCTGCTTCCAGTTTCTTCCCCTCTTCAATCTGTCTTCTAAACAGCTACCAAATCAAAATTTCCATGTCACATGTCTATGTCAGTAACCTGCTCAAAAAACCTTCAGTGTCTTCCCATTGCTTCTAGAATCAAATATAAGTTCCTCAACTTGGCATTTAAGACTATCCATGACCTGACTCTAATACTTCTAGCCTCTGTTCGCATTACTCCTCTTTAGGTATTCTACATTCCTGTGCCCCAAACTTGACATTCAATCTTCCAGTTATTTGTATTCATCCAAGCTATATCTCACACATGGAATGCACTCTTTCTTCATGTCTGTCTATGGCATTTCCACCAAGCTTTTTCTGATCCCTCTGGTTCTTACCATCCTCTCCCCATTCTCAAATTACCCTGTATTTACTTATTTGTGTGTATATCTTCCTAATAAAACGAGTACCTTGAAGACAAAAATTCTATATGTTTTGTCTCTGTATCCCAGTACCTATCACCATGCTTTTGCACATGGTAGGTATTTAATAAATGTCTAGATTTAATTTAATTTAAAAGGTCTTGGGTAATGACATTTCCAATGACCAAAAGTTTTGATTTATTGAGGCATATGACATTAGCACATGCAAGAAGAGTCAACTTTTCCTTATATGGTTTAAATCTGGAGGGATTTGATTCACTGACACCTGCCAGGTATTAGTATTTGGCAAGTAGCACCAAAATAGCCTTGTTTTATGAGCACTGTAAAAACTATTCAGGGTCAGGGAATAGAATGTACTCAGAAATGAGTTCTCCAAAATAGTCACAAATTTCTTCCACAGCATTGTGATGTGATTTTTCACCAGTTGTATCTACCTTTCTAATAACATGTCTTAGTTGCCAGTCACCTCTTTGAAAATACATACAATCCCAGTCAAATGAATTTGCTCACAAAGATTTAGTAATCATAGCCCCACAGTTAAGATCTTTTCATGGATAACCACTTACTGAGAAAACAAATGATTTATATGACATAACATGTAAATAATTTCAATGGTGTCCTTTTCTAATCTGCAATATCATATGTAATACATGAACCAATATAGTGATCCATCAATATGTTCTTCTGTCCATCCTTTGTGAGTCATATTCAAATGTCAATTTTCTCTTGTCATGTTATTCTTTTCATTTTTATACTCTGCCTTTTACTACAGTATAAAAATCCACATTAGAGAACAGGAGCCTTTGGGTTTCATTCAATTCTGTTTTTCTGCTTGTGTTTACACTGTATTACCTACCACAGTACCTGATATACATTAGGTACTTAATAAATGTCAGCTAAATTTATGAATGAATGAATGAATACAGGATATAGTGCTCTACTATAGCATGAATAAATATATATATATATATATAAACACATATTATGTGCTTTTTTATGTGCTGTCTTGTGTTAAGCAAATGGATACAAAATGAAAAAAAAAACACTCCCTAATCTCAAAAGTTTACAGTCTAATTGGGGGAGACATTACATAAAAGAAAGTTCAGCAGTGGGGCAGAGTCCTAGATGTCCTAAGGGTAAAGCATTGCAGCTAATGGCAATGACTAGAGGTCCTTGTGTTTCACAGACTGTTAAAACAACAGTCCCAGGGAACAGCTGAGCATAAAGTCAGAGCAGATGGAAAGGCCCAGAGAATGTTAAGAGACGGTGACAGGGCAGAGAGCAAGCCCTGGTGCCCTTCTCTCTTATCAGAAAAAATAGAGTTGTTGACCCCCTTTCATCCAAGACCAGAGAATAGTTAAGTAGCTGGAGTGAAAGGCAAAATGAGGAAGGCAAGGGTCTCCTCCATTGGTAGCAACTCTACTGATTAACCCTGGATTTTGGGAAGATCCAGAGCACAGAGTAGGGGAAAGGAAAGACAAGAGGACAGAATGACTCCAGTGACGGTGGCTCTTCCCCACCCCAACCCCCACAGTCCCAGATGGTTTCTCTGGGCATTCGGGTGATACTGTGAACCTTCAGGGGCATCATATAAAATGACTTACTAGCATCTGCTGGTACAGAAATGAAGGAACATCAGTTGTCTGTCTCTGTTTCTGTGTCTCTCTGTCTCTGTGTGTGTCTCTCTGTGTCTGTCTCTCTCTCTCTCTCTCTCACACACACACACACACACACAAAGTCAGTCAGTCAACATCATTTATTAAGTACTTATTATGTGCCAGGCACTATGCTAAGCACTGGGAATACAAAGAAAGGAAAAAAAAAAACAGTCCTTGCTCCCCCGGAATTCATAGTCCAATGCAGGAAACCAGATGCAAACATCTACATACAATAAAGATATATGGTAGTCTCAGAGGGAAGTTACTAAGATTTAAGATTAAGGGGGATTGGAGGCTTCCTAGGAATGTGGGGAAAAGATACAGGGAAGGAGCTGTTAGACTGGTAGAAGGAAGATGAGGAGAGAAAACTGTCCAGAAAACCTAGAGAGAAAAGAGTATCAAAGAAGAAAGTGAACAATATTGTGAAAGACTACAGAGAGGTCTAGAAGGATGATGATTGAGAGAAAAGGCCACTGGATTTGTCAAATAAGAGATAATTGGTAACTTTGGAGGAAGCAGTTCTGACGGAATTATAAAGTCATAAGCTGGATTGTAAGGGGTTAAGAAGAGAGTGACAGGAGAAGAAGTAAAGGCACCATCACACTCATATACACAATAGCCTATGAGGCCTGCAGTTTTAAAGAGCTGATATCTGGTTGTTTTCCACAGACAAAATCACTCTATCATCTGTCTTTATTGCTGATTCTTTATTTTTGCTGTTTGCTACCCTAAGTCATTTTATTCTAATTGCTTTCATGGCTACATTCCTTCCCCAACCCTGTTTCTGGGTCCCAAATTTCAAATCATTTCATCTCCTCCTGGAACTTCCCTCAGCACCTGGGATCTCCTCACTGGAACATGCAATTAGTCCTCCAGTCTTCTCAAATAGAATATCCTTCTGTAAGGCCTGCCTTTTATTCCACTGAGTTCTTCTTGGAAACTCCATTTTAAAGAGGGGCCTAGACCAGTCTTCATTTCCCTCCCAGCTTTATTCCTGGTTTCGAGACTTCAAAACGATGCCTTAGCGCCTGGCTCTTCCCTTCCCATCTCTTTTTAGTTCTCTTTTGTGTACTGTCTTCCCATTAGAAGGTAAGCTCTGGAGGAAAAGGGCTTTTTGTTTAAGTGTATATTAAAATCAATAAGGTAGCAATAAAATTCCCTATGTGCTTGTGCTCCCTTCTGAACTTTTTTCCTCGTGGTTTATGTTTTATTGTTACTTTTCTTTCCATCTTTTAATCTCTATCACTTTCCACTAACACACAATCTCTCCCCAAATAGAAGTCTTCCCTTGTAAAAAATAGAATCAAAGCACGTAAACACATTGGTCATATATGAAAATACGTCTCATTCCTTGCTCCTAGACCATCCCCTCTGCACCTAGAGATGAGATGCTTCATCATCCATTTTCTAAAACGTGACTGGTCACTAACTAGACACAGCCAAAATTCTGAAATCTTTCATAGTTCCTTTATATTAATGTTGTTATTATATAAATTATCCTCCTAAATGCTTATTCCTTTCCCTTCCCTCCCTTCCTTGGTTCTGTTCACTTTATTCTACATCATATAAGTCTTGCTAAGTTTCTCTAAATTCTTTATATTAGGCATTTCTTACTGTGCAATTGCATTCTATTTTGTTCATATGTCACACTTTGTTCAGTTATTCCTCAAATTATGGAAACTTATTTTGTTTCTACTTTTTCGCTGATAAAAAAGTGTGGCAATAAATATTTTTGAAGGTGAGTCCTTTCCCAAGATCCTGGATTTTTCAAGGTTATGACAATTAAGTATAAGCTCTCGCAGGTTCTACCAAGCTAAAGGTTTGATTATAGGCTATATGTCTTTTATCCAAGAAGGTCAGAGAGGCTTATCACAAGGTTGGCAATCCCAGAAAACACTTGAAAATCATCTGCTAATTTGCACAGAAGTTGTAACCTACATCAATGGAATAATAATAGTAATAACAATACCTAACATTTATAGAGCACCTTAAAGTTTGCAAAGCATTTTACAAAATCCTCATAACAACCCTGGGAGGAGGGTACTATTAAGTAACTTGTCCATGGTCACACAGCTAGTTAAGTATCTGAGGCAGGATCTGAACTCAGATTCTTCTGATTCCAGGTCCAGCAATCTATCTATTAGCTGCCCCAAGGAAGAGAACACACACCAACAAAGATAGAGTTACCTGACATAGGACTATTATAAGCTACAGACATTAAAAATCTTAATTTTTAAAGAAATCAAAGAAAACAAATAAATGGTTCAAAAATATAAATGCAAAAGAGTCATATAATTTCTAACAATGAATGTGACTTGCATGGCACGGAATGGTTTGTGTGTGTTACATGGATTATGCACACTATTTCTAATCTTGCATTAGGAGAAGGTAAGTTATTCAAAGAACCTAATATTACCAGCTTCTAATCATTAACAGCCTGTTTAGGTTTAAAATGTGTAGCTTAAATCCAACAGTGTCAGACTGGGGAAAAATAGTTAAGTTTCTAAAACAGGTAGATTATGACAGAAAATTATGTGTTAAATGAGAGGAAAATAAGTTGCTTCCCCACAGACAATCTTTCTATATTTAAAATTCACGGTGAGTGAAGTGGGGCACCTGCAAGCAAGTTGGGACAGAGATACAATAAAAAACACTGAAACACACAACTGGAATCAATCAAATAAATGCTGAATAAGCCCCTGATTGTGGGAAAACGACAGTGGATAGACAGATGGGCATCTGGAATCATGCAGGTTCAAAGCTATCCAAAAGGGGTCATGCAATTTGAACCCAAATGTAATACAGCTCACAAGGGAAGAGACAGAGCTATCAAAAATAATGAGCCCTGGAAATAGCTACCAAGAAGGCTAATCAGAGTTTACTCTACATGTTCATCCTATGTGGGAAAGACTGGAGGTCATGTGGTGTCAGTCTTATCAATCGTATTGTCAGTCTTATCAATCACAAGAGGGCCAGTGTTTACATCTAGTCAATTCAATCACTTAACAGTTTCAATCATTTATAAATATCTAGCTCAAATAAAGTAAGGCTATGACTATACAGTAGGTATACCATAAAGAAAAAAAAAATCAGTGAAATTATTATTTATTGCATAGACAGCATTAAAACACACAGCTGTTCAACTGAAATATTTACTTTTCAAACAGTTAAGCTATCAATATGAGTTCACACATATAAGTAATAAAACTTTAAAATAAAGAGGTCTTTGTTTAGAATAACATTAAATTAAAAGTCACTTACAACTTATTTCACATAAGCAATGTCTATCAAATAAATCCCATGAGAATTATATGACTCTTTACAGGATTTCAGTTACAGTAACTACCTAAGTAAAAGAATAGTACTGAAAGTCTCTACAAGGTCTTAAGATAGCTATGCCATTATTTTGAAAATACTGAACTGTTAACGCAGCTTTCCAGAACATAATATGGAAAAGATATTTGGAAAATCCTAATGTACCTTTAAGGATTTTTTCTCACATCATGTGTCTTTAACGAAAAAAAAAACAGTCCACAGAAAAAGTTTAGGACATTTTTATTTCAGCGATCAGGGACAACTATCACTGTCATACATGTACCTTTGCAAGAAGCAGTAGAACAATGACAACTGAGTTCCAGTTTATACATTCTTTTAAATAAGTTCATTTTCAACCAAAAAAAGATACAAAAATCTACTTTTTGATGGCTAAATCAATCTGTGTCAGTAGGTACGTATTTTTTCACACAGAACTAAAGAAACAGTCTTTCTTTCAAAAATGCTAAACAATACTCCTAAAGCTCTTAAAAAGTGTTCATGACTATGAAAAACAAAGAGCCCACAAGTAAATCATTCCTGTTGGGATGGCAATGTCTGGAAGCAATCATTCTTCTAACTTTTACTTACATGTGGGTTCTGGCTCTTATATTAAGAATTTGATGAGATTTTTTTTAAATTTCTAAATATTTAAATCAATATTTAAGTCATGAGAAAAGTAGAAAATTTGGAATTGGTTTGTCATGTTACTAATTTCCATATATGATTTCATTAAAGGGCTTCAAGTACAGTTTTAACTTTTCAAGAGAAAGATAAAGTAGAATTTTTTGTGTTTCTTTTAGTATACTTTTAAAAAGTCAACTCTTTCATATCACCTTAGAATATTTGTTGTACATGTATCTAATCACCTAGTAAATAAAGGGAATATAATAATTCAATAAATTGCAAAAGTGGTGATTATAACTGAACAAATTTAAACTGAGTCTGTACCTTCATTAAAAATGCAAAAACACCCAAACAAGAATAAGAGTGATTTGCTCCATCTGATAAGCAGTGCAAAAGAATAAATCACTACCTCAGATTTGTCTTTGTATTACAGCAGGTACACGTGCTCACAGCAAATATTACCAAAAGGATTATTAACTTTAAAATCAGAATAACTACAAAATGGGGGGGAAACCCAGCAACAAAATCAAAACAAATAGTTCTGGATGAAAATAAATTCAAAGCTGTAAGATAGTTTTAGGTAAATTACATGGAAGACACATTAAATGAACCCTTTTATACTAACCAGAGCAAAACTGTACAGTGTAATAGCTTTTTTTGTAGGCTTGGATTTTCTGTAATTAGAACATATTTAGCAAATACCTACCACAGATGCACAGCAAGTCAATAGCAATAATACTATTGGTGTCAGAAAATAGTCTGTTCTACAGCTGCCTAGACACATGAATTATTTCTCTTTAGAGAAAATTGAAAATGGGAATTGGAAACATCATCTGCCAAACGTATTCAACAAATCTATTTTTAAAAATAGGATCCCTATGAAACCTTGAATTCTATTCACAATTCGTTTAAAAAAAATGAATTCTCTTACCTGAAATAACGGAGAGAGGTTTGGTACTTCAACTCAGAAGCAAGCTCTTGAGAACACTATTGATCTAAGGTTGAAACGTGTAACTGCAATCACAGCTCTTTAGTAAGCCTCAAGGTTTCAAGACAGGAGGGAGGGGAGAGAATGGGAGGTTTCAGAATGAACAAGCACAACTCAGCCAGTGATTGTAACAATAACAATGGTTGACTGATGGGCAGTCCCATACCTCTGCCCTCCGATGTGAAGCCGCCTAGCAAAGATGGAAAAATGAGAGAAAAGCCCAAGGTGTATACTTTTCTCACTGCTGGCAGAACAGCAAAAATAGCATTTCTTTTTATGAACACAGCACAGAGTGATAACAAGATCACTGCAAATACAAAGAACTGCTACTTGTAACAGGTTTGGTTCACTGTTCAATGACTAGAATTTGGGCATTTGGTCCACAGGTTTAAGTCTAATGCACCTACTCATGACCTTCTCTTAAACTGTTTGGATACTTAGCTATAATCAAAATAGACAAACCAACCAAAAAACAACAGTGACAACAACAACAACAGAACCACAACTAACTCTTGCTTATTTAGGAAGCTGATTATCCATTTCAAGGATAGAAACGGACAAAATTTTTGTTTCATCTTTCCCCTCCTGCCACCTTCTGGCTATATTCCTCCCCTACAATACCTAGCAGAGATAAGGAGGGTACTCATTTGATGTGGCTAGGTATTAAGGATCATGTTATATGTTTAGACAGAAAGCTAATTGAAACTACATGCCTAAAATGAGGATGGGAGCTGATCTACAGCTATCGGATTCTACTCTTGTCCATAATGTGCATGGATAATATAAAAAACCTATCTCTTTGCATCTTTTGAAATGAAAATATGTTTCTGCATGCTCTTAGCCATACCATGATTTGGCCCCCAATTTAAGAAATATTTTAACTTTGGTTAGATCTCCAAATACATCTTTTTTGTTAGTTATTATAAATAACTTTACTAGACTTCAGTAGTGAATTTAAGAATGACATTGAGTTTCTGACTAGGTGTACCCAGAGTATTCTAGAACAATCACTGAATCATGAGGGCCCATCACTATCTCTACGTTTATTTTTATAGTGCAGTGTGCCCAATTTCTAGGAGTCTTAAGATTGTAAAAGTAAACTTGATTTCTAGCAAGAGGAGCATTTCATGCTTTTATTCTATACTGTAAGTATTTACTCAGCACTATGCTCTGTGCTTTTGGAAATACAAAGTCAATATATGGTATAGTCCCTACTTTCAAGGAGTTTATTCTGTTTAAGGTCTTGACAATTGCAAAGTGATCGCTATACTATCACATGGTCATTTCATATTAGTGTTGAACAGACTATATAGAAACAACATAAACTGAGATGTGGCAATGCCAGAACCAATGAAATTATTCTATGTCACAATCATAGCACAGTCTAATATGTTGGATTTGGATTTGGAAGGTCCATTGTATAGCTATCATCTGTTTTCTAGAGACATCCACGTACATTCCAACCATGCCTATGAACAGGAACAGGTGGAGAGAGAGAGATAGATGGGCAAACAGAGCAAGGCTAACAGTTGCATTCCTAGGAGCTATAGCTCAGACGGTGACATAACTCATAACAATGAAAATGAGCTGATTTGTCTCGGCATATTGTAGTCATCTTGGTCTCTCAAGCTTTTTTTTAGGATGCCATTGCTTAGCTACCACATTTTAAAAAACAGTTTGTATTTATACTGTAGAGCATATTCACAAAATAAAATTCAGTTTTGGTAACATCAAACAGGACCATTAATAAAGGAGGTGAGTTAATTTATTTAATATAGTTCAGGATGAGTTATTTCACGTAAGATGATTTTGTTACTAAACCTGAATTCCCTAAGCTCCTTAAAAAACCAAACTGCTTTTTGCCTTCTTAAAACAAATATACTTAAAATTATTCAATCCTTTCTTGAATACTAAGTGTTATGAATATAAACAGCAATTGTTGTATTGTGTCATAGCATATTCATACCCTAAGAAGATTATTAGTGTGTGGAAGACTATTTATACCTCTACAATACAAGGCATCTGATTACTATGATTTTTTTAATTCCTGTGTCTTTCTCCCCTGTTAGCTGAAAAATAAAATGACAATCATTTCTTGCTGTTTTAGTTTACCTGCCTCTAGCAATCCACTCTTGAACTTTACTGTTTCTAAATCTTCACTGGAAACTAGATCATGAAGCTTGTAATAACATACAACTGTGTGCAAAGTACAAATAAAAAGTTTCTAAGTAAGGACCTGAGGGGTTTTTTCTGAATAATGTTCTTTATAGTAGTCATTCTGGCAGCTAAAAAAATCTATTTTTTCCCCTTTACTTCCTCCATCTCAGCTAACTTCTAAATAGTTGAGGTTAGCAGATAAGTAACCTCTAAAAACACAATGCATTACTGTAATTAAAAAGTACACAAAAGAACAGGCATTAATGCAAATCACAGTTTCCAGGAGAAATGCTATCCACTCTATTCCACCAATTATATTTACATAGCATCTTTCTTTGATAAGCTACGTAGAGGTGAACCTATTTTCTGACTCAGACCATCAAAGAACTTGCTCAAGAAGTAACAGATTCATCCTATTCTACACTAAGAAAGAGGTAAACATTTTTCAAATGGAGAAAAAAACCTTTGAATACGTTTTCACATTTCTCTTTTTTTAACAGAATGTGGGTAGAAAACTGGAACAATTGTCCTATTGAGCCCTTCATATTTCCCACCTCAGTTTTTGATTCCAAAAGCAACAAACCCAATAAACTATAAGCGGCAACAATAACAGGTGACTGAACAAGTTTCTCAGTAACCTTATTCTAAGAGCTACTGGGCTAAAACGGGTGATATTCAAGTAAACATTGCAAACCCAGGTTTTCCTGTGTTCCTAAGTATTTTAGTGGAAATTATCATTTCAGCAAAATAACATCCTGAATAATATATATCTATAGCAAATTAATATATATATTTTCAAAATTAATATATATATTTTCAATCTTCCTCCATTATATCTGTTGGCTAAATAGAACCCTTTTAATACATGGTTGAATATAAAAATAACTATTAATAACATGAGTCAAAGGGAAAAATAACAAATAAGAGATGCTATCCCCAAAAGTCAGTAATGGATGTCTAATACAATGAAATGCAAGGGATTTTTCATAGCTCACAAATTTATTACTTTCTACTTTATTATGCTCCTCCAAGACTAAGGCCAGTATGGACACAGAGGTTCAAGCGATGCAAAGTGTTTACCAGGAGAAATAACTTTTACTGGCAATTATTCATTGTCTCATCATATAGCATCAATAAAGTAACTCTTACTGTGCAGAAAATAAGTAGAGCAAAAAAAAGGAGAAAATTAATGGTCAGTGCTTTAAGGTGGCAAATCAAGGTTAATAGGGCTCTTTCTTTTCCACTCCAGGGTCATGTAATGACTCTCAATATCACAATGGCCTGATTTTACCACACCAGCCCTGTAGATGTTGGTCAGTTCTCCCTAAGCACTGTGTCTACAATTCTGGTGAACAATGCTATTTTATTATATTATATCATATATTACAGCAAATATATTATTAAATACTGACTAGCTAGGTTTCCCACAGACATGACTACCTAAATCTCAGCTATCAACAAATGATCTGGTGAGTGTTGTCTTTTCTATGAAAATATAACTCCTAATAGTAACACTATGATTAATTATTTGCTCATAATTGCTCCATGTAAACACATAAATACAATATAGATTAAAAGTTGAAGAAACACAAGTACCTTGGTACAAGTGCAATACTAGGCTCTTATACTAACAGCAGGAGAGTTAATCCTAATCTTGGCTTTACTTTCTGCTTATCTCACCTTTAGAGTTATCATGGTCCCCTGTAGCAAACTGCTGAATGGCTTTTTATCAAAAGTCCTAAATATCATTCTGCCTTTAATTGTTCCACCCTTCCTCTGATTGCATTCTGCTAACCTCAGTGACCTAACCTCTTGGAAAGAACTACCTTTCTGGCACCTCAAAAGTGAGGCCACTTAGTCAAACTCCCCTATGTTACAGAAGAGGAAACTGAGGCTCAGAGAGATGGAATGATTTCTCTAAGATCACACAGGTAAAGAGCCTGTGAATGAGGCTCTCTGCCCCCAGAAACGTGGGCTCCATCCACTGTGCTGTTTTGTCTTTTACAGATGAGAAAACTGAGGCCAAAATGAGCCAAGTGACTAGCCTAAGGCACAAAGATGGTTAAGGGCAGAACTGGGAGTAGAATCCAGGTCTCTTGATTTTTAGTCATCAACGATTTTTCAGTCTGGTAATTTTCATTTTACTTGAGGGGAAGAAGCCCAAACTTACAAGAGGTGGTATTAGCTTCCCTTTTACTAGTGTATAAAAGATGTTTCTAACTTATGTAATTTAAATGTAACATATAATTGTGATGGTACTTGATAATGTTTGTGTGACCACTTCTACAATAAAATGTGGTACTTTGAGTGTTTTTACTTCTAAAAATAAATTTCTACCAAATTCAAAAAGAAAACAAGAACTACCTTTCCTAGATATATGGCCTCTCTCTGCTCCAACAGTCCTTATGTTCTTTCTTCCTGCTTATAGCCAGAAGGAGATGGAGAAAAGATCATCTCCATGTTTACCTCTGTATAATAAGACTGTCTCTTCCAATTAGAAGAAGGTTACCCTTGACAACCAGGCTTCTATGTCACTGGTTCCAGTTAATTCAAATGCTTTTTCCCGCCTTAAAATCACTGTTTGTATAAGTATTATTTTGCATAACATGGCTTAACATTGCCTTTAACAAAGATCTACAATTGTTGTTCTAGCACTTCTAAAGATTTTTGTGAGAGACTCCTTGCATTTCATAATCTAATACACCACACACAGACGTACATGTGTACGCACACAGTTTAAAACTATCTGAACAAAAAATTTTAAACAGTTACACAGCAATTCCTTCACATAAGTATAAAACTAATCAAATCTCACTTGTCCAGTTTTCTTCCTGCCTGAACACATTTCCCTGATGTCATTAACCCTGTAACCAGCTTTCTTCCCTGGGCAAAAGGGAAAAGTCTGAAACCTAACTGAATTCTGTAAATTATGGTTCCAGTTCCAGCAACCTATTTCAGCCTGAGAAAGGGTAGCTCAATCATCTGCTCTGAGACAGAAGGAGATTAATCTGCCACTACAAGAGTTTTCAAAAAGAACTGAGCCTGTACCAGAAGGGAAGAGCAATAGAGGGCAGGAGAGTGGGCAGTGGCATTGAAGTGCTGCACAATGATAGTCACAAAGAAGGTTAAAGAAGTCTCCGCAAGCACTTTGAGAGGTACATTCTGAGACTAGAGACTTCTGTCTGTGACCATCCCTTCTGAGACGTGTAAAAAGTTACACTCCTCCAATTTCTTCTCTGTTGCCTGTTGCTGGAAATTATTTCTATTTCCTAATTTTGTGCCATATAAAAACATGCCTTATAACTTCTTTGTGATGCATGTCTTTGTATTAATTCGATGCAGATGGGAGTTCCATGGAAGGCACCAGAGAATAGCTTAGTATACACAGAACAAAATTGGGTCACAGAAATGATTAGACCATTCTCCCCAACTTTAGGATTTCCTAGCCAGAGGCCTGAGTAGATTATGATAGAATTGTATGGTTTTGATTTTTAATATTTTTTTTATTAATTTCCCAAAAGACAGACCTAAACTGGATCCAGGTCTTATTCCTTTCCCTTAGGCTAAAAATGGGTCAGAGCACTATTTTGCCATCTGGGACAAGACTGAGGCTGTTGATCCAATGTCATCACTCACTCCTTCAGCTTCCCTTTCTTTCCCTGGTGGGGAAGGGGGAGGGTGGGGTAAGTTAAGGTGAGTAAATATGGAATAGGAACTGCATACTGGGAAGAGAAATAGGTGTGGCCAGACATGACCAGGAACCATCATTTTCCTGTAGCAGAAGCAAGACAGAAGCATTCCTACTTTTTTCGTTTCACTTTCTCTTATACGGGTAAGGCCTGAAGCACTCACCTGCTGGCTTTACCCCCAAAGCACAGCAATCAATTCAGGAGCTATTTCTATTACTAGCTAGCTGCCTAGCCTAGCTGCCCTAAGATACAGAAAGAAAATTAGAGATGCAACAGCTACACAAATTTCTATACAACCTTTACAAAGTCATTCTGATCCCAATTTTTCATTATCTCACCAACTACATGATGGCACAATCAGAGGTTCCCAACAAGTGATAGCTGCTCTCGTATGCTGATTTGATCAGAATGATGGTTTGGCACCAGAGGGGAGACAGCCCTGCTTACATCCATTGCTACACAACTCAATTAATCCACAAGCATTTATTTAAAAGTATATAAACACCTCTCCACACAAGCCTCTTAACGCTTAATAGTATGTCAATAAATACTATCAGGCACTGTGTAGCCGATACAAAAATCGTCAAAAGACACTCCTTGCCCTCAAGGAGATTACAATTTCACATTAAGAAGCTAAAAGAATAGATAAGAGCTTTCTAATATTCACAGCATGATGAATAGGGCAGAGGGTTAAAAGATTTCACCAGGTACAAATGACCTTGCTTATGATTCTACTATCCTACTTCAGATATCCTGTGATATTTCAAAACAAAACTTCTTGTCATTGTAGGAGGGTGGAAAGGTGCAGGGGTGGGGTGGAGCATTTATTAATCAGTATCAATCTGAAAATAGTCATCACTGTTCAAGTCTTCATCTAACCAAATTAAAATAGGTCTATTCTAGTTTTCAGTGTACAAATAGGGGAGAACTACTGAACAGGAGAATCTCCAATTAATTTGATGAGATTAAAGGGTATGGGTCTTTCCTTGTCTAGGGTCAGGAAAGCAGCATCCCATGAGGAGCACTGGTACATCCATTTGCATCTTGTTGAGAGGACACCAATAACTATTGATTTGGTTTTTGCGACTGGTGCTGCCCACAAGATGATGGGCTAGCTTGGACACAGGAAGATGTATTCTGATCAGAGGAACCACCTCACTGTAAAAAAGAATAATGATTGCTTTAAGCCCTTTGTCTTACTACTTATTCCCTTGTGCCTTTTGGTAGAGGAAAAAAGGCAGAAGACAGCTTGAGATGCAGAAAGAATTAAGAGAGTTCTTCCTCCTTTTGTCCCTTACTGTAGAGAGCTACAAGGGTCACTCCACATCCACTCTACCCCAACCCCCCACATTGGCCAAACCAGTAAAGAGTATTCTTGGCATTTTCTACCTTTATGTTTCACTTTCTGAGCACCAGTCAGAAACTCTACACCTGAAAGGGGGCTTTCCAAATCCAAGAGTCAGTGCCACCTTAGTCACTGACAGAGTACCTGAAAAAGCAACATGTGACTGCCCAGGTGGCTTAAGAGGAGTTTTCTGAAAGTAGACATTCCCAGCCCAAAGGATGGAAGTAGCCAAGCCAATTCATAAAGTTTCAGCAGAAGCACATGGCACATTCAGCTCAGATACCTCCACCCATCTTTTTACTATCTAACTTGTTTTGCAGTTCTAGAACCATAATCAAATCAATACTGCCACTGCTTCTGAAAAGGGTATTTCAATTTACTTTCTTATGGTTCCACTCACCAACCCAGTAACTTTCTAAACCAAAATACAGCTTCCCTGGCCATCATCCCCAAGTATTTGTAATCTCTTCTCTACAAGAATGTAAGTTCCTTGAGGGCAGGTATCATCTTCACCTTTATATTTGTATCTACAGCACTTCGCATAGTGCCTGTCACATAGGATGCACTTAACAAACGTTTGCTGTTTTTTTTTTCATTCACTCACTCATCATTCATTCATTCACTCACCCACCTTCCTTGAGAAATAAAGTCTTGGGAGGAGGAACCATTTCGAGATCCAGTTTGAGATAGCTAGGTAGTCAACAGAATATCAAATGATTGCATTCAGCTCCTTCCAAGTCAGACTACTTTTGAGTGACTTGTGTGATTTCAACATCTGTTTACTGGTTTCTGTGAGTGCTTTGCATTTTCAACATTTGTTGTAGGTTAAAATAAAGGCTATCCCATTTCAAATTTTCATTTGTTATATTGAATGCCTCTAGGGGACTAGGACCTCTTTTACCCACACATGTGGAAACACAGACACAAGTTATATACAAGATTATCTTATTGAAGAACACAGCTGGAACCTTCTTAGATAAATTCCTGAGATCAGACCCAGTCCATGTGAGCCCAAAGTTTTTTGGGGGAAGCAGGTTACACATAAGATTTTTTAAAATTACATATAAAATACATAATTAAAAATGTACATAATTCGAAAGTTGTAGCTGTCAATCAAAATATATAAAATAATTCTCATAAAGCTATTAATATTTTATAGTTTGAATAAAGTAATCAGAAAAACCTGATAAATTCACATTATTTTGTTATTCTCATTGATGAGTCTTAATTATGTCCACGAACAGTCTTTATAGAGTCTTCAAATTTAAAAGAAGCAGATCTCCCATGGACTTGGGTATTCACTACATCTTCACATCTTTTATAGTGACAGAATGGTGCTGTGGTAAGATAGGGATTCCTAATTTGGAGTTCATTGACATATTTTACAGCATCCATGAACTTGGGGGGGGATTACATCTTTATTTGAATATAACAGGCTTGTTTAATAATGCTACATATTTCATTTTGTGCATTTAAAAACATTTTTCTGAGAAGCGGTCCATCAGCCTTCACCAGATTGCCAAAGGGGTCCATGGTACTAAAAATTTAAGAACTCCTGAAGTTAAGAATACAGACTTTAAAACCAGAAGAACTGAGTTTGAGTGCCAACTCTGCCAATTACTAATTGTGTGACCGTGTTTAAGTCACTTAAACTGAGTCTCAGCTTCCTCATCTATACTTAGAGAATTTGTAACATTATTGGTGGGGGCACTCTGATGAAAATCACCACTCCCGTCCAACTCACTAGATAGCCCGAAGCTCAGAGCTAAAACCAACATCCGAGACCATCTGTTCTAATCCATGCCTGGCCAATAATCCCCTCAATAACATTTCCAAGAAATAGTTATTCATTCTCCCACCCCAACCCAGGACCCGTACTAAGCAGCAAGCCACTACTTTCGAAGCAGCCCCTTCCATCTCCAGGTAGCTCTAATTATTAGGATGCTTTTCCTTGCATTAAACAACCTGCCTCTCTTCAAATTCCACCCACTGTTCCTATTGCTTCATGCAGTCAAATAGGACAAATTTAATCGCTGTTCAATTCAATTCAATAAACATTTATTAAATGTATACAAAAAAAGAGGCAAAAGACAATCCCTGACCTCAAGGAGCTTACAATCTAATTGGGGAGGCAACATATGAACAAACATATGCAAAGCAAGCTATATATAGGATAAATAGGAAAAAAACTAAAAGAGGGAAACCATAGGAAGGCTTCCTATAAAAGGTGGGATTTTATTGGGACTTAAAGGAAGGCAGGGAGGTCAGAAGTCAAGTGGAGGAGCGAAAACATTTCAGGCATGGGAGACAGCCAGAGAAAAGGTCTGAAGTTGAGTGAAAGTGTCTTGTTCATGGAAAAGGCACATACCATCCTACTTACAAAAAAACAAGCAAAACATTTTATGACTACAGCAAGAATGTTGAATAGTATCAATACTCAGCAGATCACTGAACAAAATTATTTTGTCAGTTACTTCTGACACAGTCAGAATAGTTTTAATAGTTGAATAGTTTTAATGTATGGGTGAGATGTACTTTGCTAAGGAAAACCTTCCAGCATCATTTTCTTTTACTAAGTCAAACAGAAATGTTATATTTACTATGGCTTTCTTTATGTTATGTGACTATGAAGACGCCTAGTATTTTTCTTTCAAAATCAGCTCCAAGAGCTTGCCTATTCTCATAACGTTTTCATTGAAAATACTCATGATCGGTGCATAGGCTATTCTCATCAAAATTGTAAACCTGTGTGAAAGTAGGCATCTATTGGAATATTATAGGTCACTATTTTTTTATAATACCACACATGATTGTTTTCCTCATTCTTCCAGGAATCTTTCTCTCTTTTAAATATTTTAAGAATAAATTCCTGAGTACCCTTAAAATTATAGTGCCTCCAATAAGGATTTCTTCAGGGCTACTGCCAATGGACTATATTTTGCCTCTGGACCCTGATGACTCTGGAGGAGAGAGTGAAGCTGATGATTTTACACAGCTCTTCCTCACTTAAATTCAATTCATTTACAGTCAAGACATTACTCTCTTGATGCCACTGGTCCTTTGAGAACAAAGGATGAACAACAACCACCTCTGTATGTATTTTGTCAAGTCCAACTGCTCTTCCCAATTTCACCTTCTTAAATACCATTACTACTTCTTATCCCAAGTACTGAAGTGGTAATTAATATTGGAGCTTTATTTTAATTTAAGAGGTTTTTAACGTTTTTTGTGTCATGTACACCTTTGACAGTCTGGAGAAAACTATCAACCCCTTCTCAGAATAAAGTTTTTAAATATATAAAACAAAATTAATATGATTTCAAATATTGAAAGGAAGATGTAATTTTTTTTCTATCCAAATTCAAGGACCCTATTAAATGTATCCACTGGTCCACAGACCCTAGATTAAGGATCTCAATCTAATCTAATTCCTAAAATAGTGTAGTAATATCAAGGTTACATCTAAATACTGTATTTACCTTGCTGACTTGCTCTTTGTATTGAATTATACATGCTGAGTCCTATTTCGAATCTTCCAACCTCTATTTTAGAGTCTAAGAGGTATGTAAACGTTCATTAAGTTTTGATTTGGGAGGGGTGGTGGTAAAATTGGATGTCCTTACCACAAAACTAAGCACTATAGATTTTTTTTCTACCTGTGTGTTTGAGAGGCAGAGCAGTGTGAGGGAAGAGGCTGAAATATCCTCATGGAGTTGCAATAGAAGAATCTAATTCTCTATCTTGAATTTATATATTACATCTTGGTGGTATAGTACAATGGATAGAATGATGGACCTGTGAAGTCAGGAAGATCTGGATTAGAATCGTACCTTAGACATTTACTAATTGTAGGACAAGCCACATAAACTCTGAACCTGTTCAACCATTTACAAAAAGGGTTGTTGTAAAAATCAAATAAGATCGTTTATGTAAAGTACAAACCTTAAAGAACTCTGTAAACATCAGGTGCAATTGTTATTGTTGTTGCTGTTATTAGCATTATTCCCTTTACGATGAATAATTTTAAAGATTTTAAGTGGGCTGACATTTATTCTCACAATATGGAGAGTTTGGAACAATATAACCAATACCAGGCAGCGCTTAAGATGAAAGTATCTTAGAGCAACATCAGATCTAAAGGGCACTTTGAGAGAGCAGGTACTTCATACACCCCTCTGCCTTCAGGTAGAATGTAAATCAACTCAAACTGATAGCGATATTGATTGCCAGTTGATTGCCTTTCTGAGAAGGGGATTCAGGAACCTCATTTTATCTTTGGTTCCAATGAATAACAATTTCCTCTCACCAGAAGCCCATTTCCCCTAGTTCAATATTGCTAGTCTCATCAACTTCAAAGTCTCATAAGCCCTCTGCAAAGCATATTTTTGTAAGAAACTTTCTAAGCCACTCTTTTAGACAAGCTATTTGTCTATCATTCCCTCTCTCCCCTTCTCCCAACTGTCACCTTATATCCATCAGATTTTAAACAGTAAAATACTCTGATTGTTAATCAACTGGTCATTCTGGAACAGCTATATTCATTAAGTGAGCATTACACTAACACATATGGGTGATTACTGCGTTGTTCTCACATATAATTACCTTAAAAGTCTGGTTAGATATAACCAGTGAAGTATCTCCTTATTTTCCTCATCTAACTCCTTACTGGACCTTGATTACAGAAGTAGTACTTAGAATCGTAAGTATTCACTAGCTTTATTTACCTCTAGTTGTCTAATCATTCAAAGTAAGAGGAAAGAGAGTTATCATGGGGTAATACCCTAATCATTTCCATTTCTCCTTTACATTTTCAAAAAATGCCATTTTGCAGCCAAAATAGAAAAAGGGAAGAAGAAATTATATGGTGATCTAGCTCCCAATAGGGAACCAATATCATCATCCTTCTTTCCCTTGGTTGAGCTTTAATGGCTATTCAGAAATATAAACAGTGATAGTTAAACCCATTTACTACCACCATATATTCTCTGCACTAGGACCCAACTGAACATGATAGCTGTCTGCAAATATCTGAAGGCTTGCTACATAGAAGAGGGATTAATATTGTTCTGCTTGGCTCCAGGGGGCAGAATAAGGAGCTGTGGGTGGAAGATCCAAAGAGTCTGCTTTAGGCTTGATGTCAAGAAAAATTTCCTTAATATTTAAGTTATCTATAAATTGAATGGGGTGCCCTAGGAGTTAGTGGTCTTCCTTACTGGGTTTTTTTTTTCCAAGCAAAATTTATATGACTAGATGTCTGAAGAGTAGATTCTTATTCATTTGTTAGATGGCCTCCCTCCTAAATGACATCATATGATTCAGTGACCAAAAATGTTTGATTTAGTACGATGATAGAAAAAAAGAACTCAATAATAAGATAAATGTTGAATGTAATGTAACCTCACTTTACAAAACTGGTTACATTTACAATCCACATTAATTTTATTATCGAACTCTTTGTTCTATTTTTTTTTCTATTTTTATTTTGTTGTTCAGTAGTTTTAATAGTGTCCAATTCTTTGTGACCCCATTTGGGGTTTTCTTGGCAAACATACTAAAGTGGTTTGCCATTTCCTTATCCAGATCATTTTACAGATGCAGAAACTGAGGCAAACAGGGTTAAGTAACTTGCCCAGGGTCACACTGCTAGTAAGTGTTTAAGGCCAGATTTGAACTCAGGTCTTCCTGACTCCAGGCCTGGCGCTCTATCCACTGTACCACCTAGCTGCCCTATCTTCATATTAAATGAAGCTTTTTTTGGCCACTGAATCAAAGAATGTCATTTAAGAGGGACGCCATCACACAAAGGACTAAGAATCCTCTCTTCAGCACATCCAACAGCCTCATAGTTTTAGGAACCTCAAAGGTACTTTCAGAAGATAGCTATGTACAACTGTAAAGCTGATACTTCTAGGCTCCAAGTAAAGCAAGATAATAAGTATTTATCTAGCCTTTACTATATATTACCCACTGTGCTAAAATCCTAGGGATACAAATAGAAGCAAAAAGAAAGGTAGCCCTTGCCCTCAAGGATATTGTGTTCTAATAGAGAAAGATAATATAAAAGGGAGTTGAAAAGGAGGGGTGCAGGAGAGAAGGGTTGCCCCCAGCGGCACAGCGAAGTCCAGGCATCAGAAGCACAGCACTGTCTGCCCCTCAAATGCAGGGCCCAAAAGAAACTACCCAATGGGAGAAGTGGCTACCATGGCAGAAAGATTTTCCCAGCTGACAATGCCCTGAGGCTGAGGGAAGTTCTAAGGCAGAGAGAGCTCCTGAGTCATGGTGGTGCTATGCAGAGAATTCTAAGAATCTAAAATAAAATTCTAAAACTCAATGTCATCCCTTCACATACATGAAACAAATCTGCATCACAGAAAAATCAGAATTATTTCTAAAACTCACTTTGAAATTTAAAATAGGCAACAACACACTGTTTCCTAAAGATGCTACTAAGACTGTAGAGAAAGGATTATTTCTCTTAAATTAAACTTCAACAACCTAATAAATAATTTGAAGAGCAGTGCTAACATTCTGATTTCCCACATCTCATTCCAGAAGACGGAGGAATCACACAGTACAATTCTGCACCTCATCCTCTGAGTCATAAGCAATTTCTTTAGGAACATAAGGTTCTGGGTTTACTCCCTTTGGAAGGTCTAAAAGTGACCCAATATAATTTGCATAACCCCATCCAGTTGCCCAGGAGGAAGATTAGAGAAGGAAAGACCAATAGAAAGAAGTGGAACTGCCATTCCAAATCTCCCCCCCCCCCCCCACCCCAAATGATGTACATAGGAGGCACAGTGCCTGGGAAATGGAGGAGGTAAAAGGGAAAAGGGATAGCCTCCCAAAAGCTAACCCAGATCAGAAAAGAGAAAGCCCTTGGTGGGATCCAAGAACAGAATGTTCCACAGCCATGTGCAAAACTTTTCTCCATGAATAATAGAGCTGTGGGCCCCAAGTATAAAAAAGAGACCTGAAATATGGTGGCTCTGGAAAAGTGGAAGAGATATAACATTGTCAACTGAGGTTCCTCTATAGTCTATCCACTAATTCCTCTACAAGAGGCAATGATCCTCATCTTCAGGGGGAAAAAAAGCTAAATAAGAGGGGGAAAACCCAACAAAAGAGAGACCATGACACCTGCCAGGAGCAAAGCAAAACAGTGACAGGGAAGCAAGTGCTGAAGAAATGTTTCCTGATTATCTAAGGACTCAAGCGCGAGGGCCCTTTAAGTTAAAAATTTAAATATTCTTTTTTTGGGGGGGAAGGGGTTCAAGTCGTGTGAGAAGACCTTGTGACTATGTTTGGAAGAGTGACAGATACTAAAGTTTACAGGCACCACCTGGATGGGAGCAACAAAAGATAAAAGAAGTCCCCAAAAAATCATGTCAGGACAGAAAAGGGTTAAACTAGCATATACCTTCCTAATTAAATTGCGTGCTAAAGCACTTTTTTCTTACCTAAAAATATTCTTTTTTAGTTTTCATCGTAAACTTGAGGGGAAGGAAAAGGAGGAAGGAAAGGAGGAAGAGAGGAAAAAAGGAACAAAGGTAGAAATGGAGGAGGGAAGGAAGGAAGGAGACTAGAAAGGAAGGAAGGGGAGATGGAGGAAAGAAGGGAGGTGTAGGGGAAGAGAACAAGTATTTATACAGTGCCTACTGTGTGCCAGGCACTATGCTAAGTGCTTTACAAGTATTTTCTCATTTGATTTTCATAACAACCCTGGGAGGTAGGTGCTATTATTTCTCCCATTTTATAGATGAGAAAACTGAGACAGACAGAAGTTATGTGACTTGACCAGGGTCACACAGCTAATAAGTGTCTGAGATAATATTTGACCTCAGGTTTTTTTGACTCCAGGCTGAATGCTCTATCCACTGTGCCACATAGCTGCCAGAAGACTAGGTGAGTAAGAAATAGCTGCATACACTTACATGAGATCAACTAGATGAGTATAATTCTCTACTAGTCTAGTTAAGGCCAAAGAGAGGACCAGAGAAAGAGAGAAAGAGGAGCTAAGATAGCAGGGAAGGGCGGAGTCCCTGGAATGTACTAGAAGAATCCTAGTATATGTAACCACAGGTTTAAGGTCACTTGCATAAGACATCAATCTCATCACTGGTGGAGACTGACTGTTTTATGACTGATGTTTTATGCTTGTGTTGAAGAATGTTAAGGGGTCCCCTGTACATGTCTTTTTAAGTTTCCATATATTTCAGAAACACTAGACTCAGAATATGCAGAAGACCTTGAACGTGTCAAGGATAAAGCCACCCTGAGCTGACAAAATGTGTTGTTTGCATCACAAACTGAACTCCCTGTGTGTCCTTGGGAGTCAAGACAGGTACCAGCCACTCTGCACTACACTGCGAAATTGCTTGTAAAGCTGGGACCATTGCAGATAAGAAGACCCTCCAATCTTCACAGTCTAGCAGAACCTAAGGGAAAAGAACGTGGCTTTTTCCATTGCCTTGATCCTCCCCTTTGGGAAGAGTTTTGTCCTTTTTCCAACTGTACTTTTCCCCTTCCCATGCCATGCCCCATAGGTGGAGATTTTTGGCATCTCTTCCTTCCTTTGTCCTGCTGTTCTAAATATACACACTTTAGTATGGAATGTGAACTCTTTGGATTCCACATGCATGTTCATTTCTCTTGATATAAACCTAGTTTTCACATAAGTTTTGTGAAGTTGTGATTGCCTCTTGACAATACACATACACACACACACGCACACACACACACGCACAATTTTCATTTGCTCTGCACAAAAACCCTGCCAGAAAGATGTTACTACTACACCCAACTCTTCAAAAGTTGGGAGCCTCTTATAAGTTCCTAGATTTTTGAAAATTATTTTCACATCTGTAACAAAGCAGAAAAGAAATAATTCTTAATTATTCACCCCAACATATAAGAACAAACTTAACCTGCTGTTCTGGACTAGCCTAGTCTCAGGAAAATAGAAACATGAAAAAAAATCTGTTAAAATATTCTATTTGACTGTTGGATAGGATGTAGATGGCAGTGGCAGCCTACTGTTGAGGTAGACTGAAGGACTATTTTGGGGCAAAAATACATAAAAATAAATTATATTCAGGTAACATTTCCAATCTTTTCTTTATTAAAAAAGCTTTAATTTTTTTAATACTGCTTTTTTACCTTGCTCTTTTCAAGCCATCTAATTATAAATAAATCTACTAGTTTAGACTTTTTCTCCAGGTAAATTCTAGAATTTATTCATTTCACAAACAGGCACCAAGAAAACAGGCCATTTGCAGAGGTATGCGCACGCGCACACGCACACACACACATACACACACACACACACACACACATATACATACACACACAAAATGAAGTTGGTCAGCAACCCTTAGGAAAGCCCTTCCTAAGCGCTACTATTTCTACAAGGTTGACACAAACACTTCACTAAGACTGTTTTTGGAGAACCAAAACTTCAATTTTTGCTCTGTTTTCATTCTCTAAATGTTCTACATGCATTTTAACTTAATGAAGTAACATCAGAATCCATCTGAACTAAAGTTAACACTTAAAAACTCTTAAAATACATAGAGCAAAGGTGCCTGAATTTGCTGGCAGCTCACTTTAAACGCTGGCCATATATTTTAAATGTTGATAAAATTTTACCAATTTGTACCACCATGTTTGACCAAACAAACACTTCAACTACCTAAACACCACTGAGAATAAAGAATGCCTCTCCTTTCAACTGCTAATGTACTCCCTTCACTATCTTATATTTAAGAACCTTGTATTTGTTTTGTATTTATTCTGTAGATGTTTATTCCCCACATACTTCTGTTGTTGTTGAGTCATTTTTCAGTTATATCTGACTCTCATAACTCCATTTGGGGTTTTCTCAGCAAAGACACTGTAATAGTTTGCCATTTCCTTCTCTAGCTCATTTTACAGATGAGAAAACTGCAGCAAACAGGGTTAAGTGACTTGCCCAGGGTTGCACAGTTAGTTAAGTATATGAGGTCACATTTGAACTCAGGTATTCCTGAATCCAGGTCCAGGGCTCTATTCACTGCACCACCTAGCTGCCCCCATATACTTCTACATGCACATTATCTCTCTTTATAGTATTTGGGCACCCTGAAAATCTGAACTATTTCATTTTGCCTCAGTACATCAAGGCCAAGGAAAAAGTACCCAGAAAAAAGTGATTACTGTTTGAAGTGTGATTGGAGTTTTAACTCTGGTGCTAACTTCTAGGTAAAATCTTTCTTGACCCTCTCAGTTTTTAGTACTCATGGCATTCCTTAAATATTTTTTTTAATTTGCTTATCTATATTAATATACCCCTCAACAAAATATAAGCTCCCTAAATGAAAATAATCTTTATTTTTCTTTCTCTTTCATTTTTACCACTTAGCACAGACTTATACTATAATAAATTACTAAATTTAATCAAAAAACATCTCAAAAACTTATACTGATCATTTGGGAGACTGAGTAAGAATTCAAAGGGTTCAGTACAGATCCTTCTAGAACATCAGAATAGTAAGGAACTTCAAAGATCATTAAGTAAGTATACATAATAATGACCAAATCATTAAAAGTTTGAGAAGCAAGGAGCAGCTGGGTGACATAGTGGATATAGCATTGGCCCTGGAGTCAGAAGGACCTAAGTTCAAATCCAGTCTCAGACCAGATACTTGACACTTACTAGTTGTGTGACCCTGGGCAAGTCACTTAACCCCAACTGTCTCACAAAAAAAAAAAAAAAAGTTTGAGAAACAGTGTGGAACAGTGGCTAGAGATCTGTCCTTGAAGTCAAGAAGACTTGCACTGGAGTCCAGCCTCTGACACATTTTGGATTCAGATTCAGAGTAACTTGCTTAATCTCTCAGGGCTCTTGGTAACTCTTTAAGATTAAAAATTCTGCAGAGAAGGGGCTGATCTGACTTGGTAAGGAAATTTCTGTGAAAGCACAGATCTGTTCCCTATCCTATAATCTGTTTGTTTAAGAAAGTAGAGAAATGTACATTTTTTAGAAATACTTACTTTTAAAAAAATCTAAATTTTTCATGTTTTTGGAATTAAAGGAGTACATTTTCTGTTATATGGAGCATTTGTTTTTATGTGGAACACTTCGTTCTCCACCAAAGTCAGATAAATTACATGTTACTATAGCTTGGTTTCAATGTAGGATTGGATCTGTCTTCAAAAGCATATCTCTGACCCTCTCAGATTATGCCTTTCACCAAAGTAGCACTCATAGAAGTAGAGGGAAAACTCTAAAAATGAAAATATAACATGTCCAAGCTCAGTTCTTAACAACTACCCCTCTATGATAAATAAATAATCCTCATATCCTACCCCTTCAAAGATGAACTGTCTGACCTGGCTAGCTAGTGTTCTCTCTTAATTACAAAAGATTATCTTTAGATAGTTTTCCCAGGATGCTCATTGACTTTTTAAAAAGTAAATTTTATTGATATATTTTGTTTCTACATCACCCAAATTTTCCCCTTTATTCCTCACTACCCTTCAATCTGCCAATCATCCTCTATAAAATTTTTTTTCAAAAGAAAAAATCAAAATAGAAAAAATCATCAAAGCCCTTCCCTTTACACATAAGGCAGGGGTAAGGAAATAAATATTTATTTAGATATCTACCATGTGCCATAGGATCACAGTTCTAGAGTTGGAAGGTTTCTTAGAGGTCATCTAGGACAATTCCCTCATTTTACAGAGGAGGAAACTGAGTCTCAGAGAGGTTTAGTGACTTGCCAAAAGTCACAGAGGTAGTAAACAGCAAAGCTGAGATCCGAATTACATTCTTGCAATGCAAATTCAGTAATCTTTATGCTGACCATACATGCCAGACATTCTATTACTTCAATCAAATCAGAATAAAAGGACTTGTGCTCTGCCATCTGTCCTCTCAATACTCAGTCACTAGACTGGTCCATAGCATGGGTTTCAAGTTGTCTTATCAGAGATATAAATGTAGTCTACCTGTGAATGTGGCTATAAAATGGCTCAAAGTTAACTTTTCCTTGCTCTGATCTGACATATTACTTTGCGATCATTTATAACATTCTCTCTGATCAACTACTTCACTCTGATTATCAGTAAGAAGGCATGCATGCAATGAAATCTGTTTTTCATAACCTCCCGTGCATTTTGGCTGCTTATCTAATGATTACTCTTACTGAATAACTCATGTCAGCTGTATAAAGGAAAGGAACACATTCACATGCAATCTCAGGACTTCCCTGGTCCATTAGAAGAAAAACCATTTAACAGTTTGTTTGTTTGTTTTTCAAAATAAAGAACATGCATTTGTATAGCTGCTTAGTCTCTCACCAGACATGATAATGAATATTTGTCTGGCTATCTTTAAATTTTGAAAGTATAATTCCCTGTCCTTCCTGCCTCACTGTTCATTTTAAAATTAAAGTTAGATTTCTTTGCAACATTTTAACTACTCCAGAGGCTGGGCATTTAACTCACTCAAACTAATTGTAGCATCACAGAATCTCAGAGTTTGAGGGGACCTCATAGGTCATCAAGACTAATACACAGCTAAACAAGACTTCCCGCCACACCCATATCCTACCTACAACATTCCAGGCTTTGCTGGAAGAATGTAATAAGAGGTAACCTGCTACTTCCAGACTTGAAGACAAGTATCATGTCACCATGCCTCACTTCTCCCTCCATTCCAAATAAAGATCTCTTGAAAGAAGCTAAACATCCCCCATTCATTCAAAATATCTTCACGTGGCATAACCTTGGCTCCCCTCTTCTAAATTATCAATAAAGTCCTAGGAATTCTTCTGCAGGTTAGTGTTAGCATTGAATATAACCCACTTTCAGGTAAATCTGTACTAGAAAGCTAGTAGGAGAGTAGAGATAATTGAAATTCACAAATAATCCAACAAACTTCCTTACATATCATCTTTTTACTCTATTAAACCTTAATTTAGGCTTCTAGAAGCCATATTTGATTTTTTGACCTCTACAGTATCTCACTGACAATCTACTGCTCAAGGAAGCAGGTAGCAATAAGCAGTGGACAGGAAAAAGAAAGAGGAGAAACCTTGATAATCTACTAATTGGATAAGTGACCTCTGCATAACAGAGAATTGGCTGTATATCTATTGATAAAGATGGATTAAGAATTTACATAGATACATATTTGGAAGGCAAAAGTAGTTGGCAGAAACATAGATTACTAGAGAAAAAGTGGGCATGAAGGCACTCCCTTTTGTATTAACATAAGAAAGCAGTTATAGAGTTTTCATTTTTTAAAACATGTATAAATTATAAATGCATTTTTTCCACATCACAGTCAATTTTCAGTGTCAACAGACACAGTAATCATGTCTGAGAGGGTAATGTACATTTTTGTCCCTATATTATCCTGATACTTTTTTTTTCTTACTGTGAAGAGAAAAGCATTTCACAGGATTTTTATTTTTTGGAGGTAAGACTTCTGTTATGTCATTTATTCATGTTGTTCTTCAGTAATTTCAGTCATGTCTGGCTTTTTGTGACCCCATCTTAGAGTTTCTCGGCAAAGATACTGGAGTGGTTTGCCATTTCCTTCTCCAGCTCATTTTACAGATGAAAAAACTGAGGCAAACAAGGTTAAATGACTTGCCCAGGGTCACACAACTAGTAAGTGTCTGAGGCTAGATTTGTACTCATGAAGATGAGTCTTCCTGATTCCAAACCCAGTGCTCTATCCACTGCACCATGCAGTGGCTACTTACTCATAGCAAAGACGTTTTTTTTTTTTTTAAAGAATTTTGGGGGCAGCTAGGTGGCATGGTAGATAGAGCAATAGCTCTGGCATCAGGAAGACCTGAGCTCAAATCCAGCCTCACACACATAACACTCACTACCTGTGTTACTTTGGGCAAGTCACTTAACCCCAAATGTCTCACCAAAAAAAAAAAAAAAGAATTTTGCATTCCAAATGGCAAGGAGATCCACTTCACATAGCAAAAGCCACTGAAGGAAGGAAGTTTCTTCATAGTTCTAAAGGTTTAGGTTTTCTAGCTCGCTTTATAAGTCTTGAAGAATTATTTTGATCTCTCTTATATGCTCAGTGAGCACAGAGTACACTAATTGTTAAGACATAAGCCGTGTATTCTAACAATGTGCAAACATCCTTGAGATTTTTTTTAAACCATGAAACATATTGTGAGTTTTATTTTGCTTAGAAATAGAGTGCTATTTATTTCCAAAGTTCCTGTTATTTGCCTGCCTTTTGACCCTGCTCAGAAAGCTCTATACCACAGGAGCTCTAATGCACAGTTGGGAAAACAACTGTCACTGAGGGAAACATCTTCCCAAACTGACACCATGAAGTTGCCTTAGGGAATGTCACATGGTTGGTCTGTTGCCTGCTTGTGTGTACAGCCTTGTTCTCTGGGATTTAATTTTATTTGAACTCTCTTTTGACCCTGAGACACTATATTTGAACACAAGGGCTGCATGGTATTTCCGTGAGTTATAAAATACAAGCATTTTTTTAAATCGCCTGTTGTTTCCCCCTATCCGCAAAGTAATGAAGTTAACCACGTCCATATTACACTGCAACTGCTTCCCTTCAGGATCTTTATCTAATTTTTGTACGTATTTAAATATTCCTATATAGAATATAAAAACATAAGACATGCCTTATCGAATCACACTCATGGAGAAGTAGTGTTTCTTGAGTTGCTCTCTAGCCCAGTACCTATTTGCCAATAGAAGTAACGAGAGACATACTGTGGCAAGTCATGGTTTTCCTCTATCATGTCAACCTTAAAGATTAGGTATATTCCATCTTCTCTTATAAGTCACTCATGATTTCATTATTCAGAAAATTATTCAAAGCTTTTGTGAACTTATGCCTCCTATAAATATATATATATATATATGAAATTTTCAAATGGATACATACTTCCATCTTGTTTACAGCAGCATTTATTAAACTCCTTAAGCATGAAAAACACTGTGCCAGGCTTTCTGGGAAGGGGCACTATGATCCTTCTAATTTCCTTGGTGCTACTTTTGACCCTTCATTCTCTGTCACATCCTCACCCCCATGTCCAGCTGTCACCTTCTCAGTTGTACCTCCACCTCTGTTATCAACTGTCCCCTCCTCTCTCTACTCACATGGCCTCAGCTGGAATTCACTTTAATCATTTCTATCCTATTTCTTTCTCTTTTTTTTCTTTTTTTTGGGGGGGGCAATTGGGGTTAAGTGATTTGCCCAGGGTCACACAGCTAGTGTCAAGTGTTTGGTCTGAGGCCGCATTTGAACTCAGGTCCTCCTGACTTCAGGGCCAGTGCTCTATCCACTGAGCCACCTAGCTGCCCCTTCTCTGTCCTATTTCAGTCATCTCCTAATGTGGCTCCCTGTATCCAGACACTCTCCCATTCAATATACCCTCCACATAAGCTGCCAAATTGTAATTATTAAAGCACAGGTATAACCATATTACCCCTGCTTGAGAAATTTCAATGATTCCCTATTGCCTTCATGGAAACTTCTCTTGTTGTCATCTAAAGCCCTTCATAATCTGGTTCCAGTCTATCTTTCCAGAAGTCCTTCCTATTAGTCGCCATCATGTACTCAATTTTCCAAACTGACCTTTCTACTCCCTATACACAAAATTTCAGCCCCACTTCTGGACCTTTGCAGAGGTATTCTCTATGCCTGGAATGCTCTCCCTCTCCCTCCTCACTTCTACTTCTTGGAATCTTTAGCTCCCATCAAGACTCAGCCCAAGATTTATCTCTTATATGAGACTTTTCTTGATCCTCTTCCCAAATTACTTTCCAATAACTTTATTTTTTGTATTTAGATTTCTATATACATGTTGATTTCTTTGTAAGCTCTTTGAAAGCAAGGATTATATTTATTTTGGTCTCTGTATCCCCTCATCTCCCTCTCCATCTAGTACCTAACACATAATAGTCACTTAATAAATGCTGGAATTGAATGAACGATGGAAATAGTAAGTTGAGATAAAACCCAGTCTTTACCCTCAGGAATTAACAGCCTATTAGATCTGAGAGACATCTATACAGATCTTTCAGTTAGAGTCCTGTGGATGAATAAGTCTATCAAAGGAGACAGAGTAAAGTGCCAAAGTCAGACCCTCATGGGACCCTGGAATTAAGAGGGAGGAAGATGATGAGGCAGAAAGAGAGAGAGCGAGAGAGAAGAGAAGAGAAGAGAAGAGAAGAGAAGAGAAGAGAAGAGAAG
>NW_020954619.1:17212946-17250494 GCF_900497805.2 Vombatus ursinus
AGAGAAGAGAAGAGAAGAGAAGAGAAGAGAAGAGAAGAGAAGAGAAGAGAAGAGAAGAGAAGAGAAGAGAAGAGAAGAGAGAAACAATGGTTATAGAGAAAGCAGAATTAGGTAAATGTGATTATCTCTGAAACTAAGGGAGAAAAGAGGGCCAAGAAGGAGGAAGTAATAAGTCCTATCAAAATATGAAGAAAGGAGAACCAGGATTAAAATTAATTAGATTGTATTGGATTGTAATTGGATTTGGTAACTGGAAAATCATTGGTGACAAATCAATAGCACTAATAGCATCCTGGTAGTAGTCATAGTAATAGTCGCAGTAGTAATAGTGGTGGTTCTGGTTGTGGTAGTAGCAGTAGTGCTGGTACTGGTGGTGGTAGTAGTAGTAGTAGTAGTAGTAGTAATAAAAGTATTTCTATAACACATTAAGGTTTGCAAAATGCTTTTAAAATGTTATTTATTCTCATAATCCTGGGAGGCAGGTGCTATTAGGAATCCTCAGTTTACAGATGAGGAAACTGAGGCAGAAATTAAGTGCCTTGCCCAGAGTCACACAAGTAATAAGTATTTTATAGGCATACAACTGAAAGGAGGAAAGGGATGGCATGCCAAGTTCTGGCAATAGTTCTTCCTTTCCTTAACTTGGGACTTACTGCCTGTATCATTGGTTTTGGAAAGTTGGAGAAGCCTTGAAGAGAAGCAATCATTCTTCATTGTGAATCACAATGATGCATGGTATAGACTGTTTGCTAAGGAGATCAAGGACATGAAGGCTTGTAGTGCAGAGTTGTGAGTTTCCCTTGGCATAAGGATTTTCCAACTCGTGTTTAGGGCCTCTTTCTTCTTCAGGGACTATATGCATTGGTGGAACAGTGTGACCCAGCTTTATCTGTGGATTACTATGTTATAATATAAGTCATCACTTTGCTTTCTATTAGGAAAAGTTTCTTATTTAAAAATTAGTGTCGTCATTTTGATTGGTTTATTTAAATAGGGTTCATAAGATATAGTCATGATTAGTAGACATCAGAGTTTCAACCCATCAGAGTTACCCCTAGTACCTGAGAGTGAGTTGTAACCATATAACTATACCTTTGGGAAACCCTTTCAGCATGGGTACAGGCAGAGTAAAAGAACAATTCCTAACCCAGAAAGAGAGACATTGAAAAAGGTTTGAGGGCCCTTGCCATGCCCATCTATGGTACTTAGATCTTTTCTACTCAATGAGAATACAAGTCCTCCAGGCCAAGCTTCATGGTTTATACTTAGCTGTATTTCCTAGAGTATTTAACAAAGTGCTGAGTGCATAGTAGGGACTCAATAAG
This sequence comes from Vombatus ursinus, assembly GCF_900497805.2. Lineage (NCBI taxonomy): Eukaryota > Metazoa > Chordata > Mammalia > Diprotodontia > Vombatidae > Vombatus > Vombatus ursinus. Next base: position 17,214,272 of record NW_020954619.1, read on the forward strand.
ACAGTTTTCTAAGTGAATATGGACACAGAAGGAAGAACTGAAAGATCTCCCAGTCACTTTCATCTCTCAATCTATAATGCTAAGATATTGTTCAACCACTTCATTTTACAAATGAGGAAAATGAGACCCAAGGAGTGAAGTAATTTGACTAGGTCACACAGCTAGCAAGGAGTTAAACTCGATCTTAGATTCATGTTCTCTGACTCCAAACTCAGTGATATTCTCACTATTTCAAATAAACATACTGCAACAAAATGGGCACCTCAAACTTTCTTAATAACAACCATTAAATCAAATAATGAATGCAGATTTGTATATAGTAATATCTATATTGTCAAAGTATCCTCAAGTAGAATTTAAGTACTTTGGAGGCAAGGACTCTTATTTTTTTTGGTCTTTCTGTCCTCAGTACCCAGAATAGTGCCTTGCATACAGTAGTTGCCCATAACTCTTAAGGGATAAAAAAAAGGGTGGAAAGGCATGAAAATACAGACCAAAATATTCAAAGCAGCATTTTGCAGACACAAAAAACTTGAAAGATGGTGAATGTCCATCAATTAGAGAAGAGCTGAACAAATTGTGGTATATTAATGAAATGAAAATTTATTGTGCAATGAGAAATGATGATTATGGGATTTTTATAAAAAATAGAAGACTTATAAAAAAGCAAAGTAAGCAGAACCAGAAGAATAATATACATAATGAGCACAATAATGTAAATGAAACTGATCCAGAAAGGCAGTCAAACTCTGATTAGCTGTACTGACCAATCTCACTCAGAGAAATGATGATGAAATATTCCTTACCTCCTATCAGTAAGGAGCTCAGGGACTATAGATACTGTACTGTCAAATGAAACCATTATGTTGATTGGTTTTACTTGAAAGGGAAGATTCAATGGTGATAGGGAGGAGGGAATATGGTTAACAGAAAATGACTGGTATAAAAACAAAAGGCTAACCTAACTTGCTGAATTTAACTGAAAGAAAATCAGCTCTCATAGCATAAAATTCAGAGACTTGCCACACAAAATTTCTAACTACTTTACTTCTATGACTTTAAAAGTCCCACATTACTAAAGTAATCATTCATTTCTATTTTCCTCCTAGCATATTTATTCTTCCATCAACTTCAAAGGGATCTTGGCATTTAGATAAATATCACACAAGAGGAGAAATGACCCATGAAGTTAAGTATGTTACAGATTTCTCATGAAGGCTGTTTATAAGCACACCATATCCCAAATAGTATTCTAATCAAGTTTACATGTTACAAGTAAAGCAGTAGACTGACCTCATGAAGCCTCTAATGATGAGCTTTGGCCAGATGGTAATTTTTTTTGTTCATTTCCAGTATCTCTGGGTACAAGTCTTAAATTACATAGGAATAAGACATGGGGTTGTTGTTGTGTTGTTCAGCTATTCAGTTGTGCCTGACTCATTGTGCCCCCATGGACCATACTATCTATGGGGTTTACTTAGCAAAGATACTGGAGGGGTTTGCCATTTCTTTCTCCAGTGGATTAAGGTAAACAGAGGTTAAGTGACTTGCTCACAGTCACACAGCTAGTGTCTGAGGCCAGATTTGGAATCACATTTTCCTGACTCTAAGACCAGCACTCTATCCACTGAGGCACTTAGCTGCTTCAGAGTTAAGGGGAAAGAGAACTTACTTAGAATCACATAATCTTGGGAGTAGAAACAAATTGATCTCTGCTTAATGCAGGAATTTTTTCAGCATCTTAGAGATATGGTTTTATAGTCCTTCACTCACAGTATTTGTTACTATGTGCCAGGCACTGTACTAAGCACTGGAAAAAAGAAAGGCAAAAAGCTCAGATTCTAAAAAGCTCAGACATCCCCTACTTGAATACTTTATGTGATACCTTAATACTACATTATGTGGTCAATTTCATGTTATATTATGGGCTGAACCTGTGATTTCACTGGTAGAACAAAGTTCCAAGTGAGGAAATTCCCTCTTTCAATGCAGTTTGGTACCTCTCAGCAACTTTACAGCCTTAGAGGGTTACCAGAGCACTGAAAGGTTAAATCCTTTGCCAGGGTCACAAAAGCTAGTATATGTCAAAAGCAGGCCTTTGATTCAGGTCTTCCTAGCTTTGAAGTCAGATCTCTACTATACCCTACTGGCTCTCTTTCCATGTTGAACAACTATAAATGTTATAAAATATTTTTATACTGAACCCAGTGACACTATAAATAAATACTGGAAAAAAAACAATTTATGAATAATCAAAGTTGCAGGCTAATCAAAGATCAATGGAGAGATACAAGGCTACTATTGATAGGCTACAACATATTTCCAATGAAGACATACAAAAGAGATGAGGAATGAAGTAGCTCATTAGGGAAATTAATGAAATTACGATAAAAATAAGAAGATAGAATAATCAAATAGTGAGAGTAAGGGATAACAGATGACCAACCAAAGTGTTACAGGAGCACTCATGTACTATAAAAAAGACCTTGAAAAATACCTTCTGCACATCAGGGAGACCTTCTATTGAGGGTTAATGAGAAAACATGAAGAACAACCCTAAAGAATAAGAAATTATAGATAAGCTGAAATTTGCATCGATGAAAGGAGTATTCAAACCCCTTCAGATATAGAAAAATGTATCTGGAAATGAGTGACCATGTCTCTCCTTGATTTTTACTTCACCAACAAAATATTTCCAGTTCATCCAATTATTCTTCAAATGATATAGTTTTTTATAATATTTTATTTCCCCCAATTACATGTAAAAACAAATTTTAACATCCATTTTAATATATTTTGAATTCCAAATTCTCTCCCTTTCTTCCTTCCTCCCTTCCCCCCTCCTTGAGACAGTAAGTAATCTGAATCTATACATGTGAAATCATGAAAAAACATATTTCCATATCAGTCATTTTGTGGGAGAAAACTTGAACCAAAAAAAAATTAAATGTGTGTGTGTGTGTGTGTGTGTGTGTCTGTTTAAGAAAGAAACAGTATTCTTCAGTCTACATTTAGACTCCATCCATTCTTTCTCTGTAGGCAGATGGCATTTTTCACCAGGAGTCTTTTTGGATTGTCTTGCATCATTGTATTGCTGAAAACAGCGAAGTCATTCACAACTATTCATCATACGATATTGCTGATATTGTGTACAATGATGTCCTGATTCTACTCACTTCACTTTGCATCAGTTCATGTACGTCTTTACAGGTTTTTTTGCAATCATCTTGCTTATCTCATTTCTTATAGCCCAAGAGTATTCCATTACAATCATATAGCACAACTTGTTCAACCATTCTCCAATTGATGGGCACCTCCTCACAAATAGTATGGTTTCTAGGCCAACTCCTACCCTTTGTTCTAACAAACTGTAGTTTTTGGTTGCTTTGCTTATAACCAAATACACAGAAACAATAGCCTGCAACTCAACACTTTAGAATACTATAGTTCTGACTATTACTAACCTGTCAGGATAGCATACAACATAATTCCAATCACATAAAAATAAGAATTTGGAGAATTGCTGTAGTTGGAAAGGATCAGTTATAGCATCCCTCAATAGGATAAAATCTGTTTTACTTCAGGGGGAGGGAGGATATGGAAAAAAAGGGTAATCTAGTTATTAATAGCTGAAAATGCCATCCATATTTCAGAGAGAAAAACACAATTTAATCACTTGTAAAGCAATTCTAGCACTGTATATGTGTATATCTGTATGTAGACACATATATACATATATAAATAAAAATCACACACATACAAGTCACACACATATAGAGAAAGATAAAGAGACAGAGACAGACAGACATTGCTCAGTATTTAGAAGGACCGCTGCAGGAGCATGAGGGTTATAGGAATGTCCGTAGACATTATAGTTTATAAATGCACACACTTTGTACATGTGCATGTATATGTATAAAACACTTTTCTTATATTTACACATCTATGACTTTTCTTTATATGTGTCTACATAAAATACATATGTGTGATACACAATTCTAGGATTGTTTTACAAGTGATTAAAATGTGTTTCCCTATGTGAAAATGATTCTTCATTGAGAATAAATAAATGTCAAGAAACACAGCTTAGCCCTGAAGACTCTCAATAATCTGGATTCATTTATCTTTTTTCCTTTCTTTTGCAATCTTAATGCTTTATTGGTACTCTTCTACATTTATGTAATTATATCACTATTATTTTCCACTGACTTCTTCCCCCAACAGGCCTCCCTCCAATGCCACCATAACAAATAAGTTCAATCAAGCAAAACAAACCACCCATTTGACTATGTCTAAAAATGCTTGCCTTCTCTCATACCTCTAGTCTAACAACTCAATGAAAAGAGGCAGGAATCAAGTTTTAACATGAGTCTTCTGAAGTCATGACTGATCACTGGGTTAATCAGTTAATGTAGTCATTGTATAAACTATTTGTATAAGCTTTTCCAATTTTGCTATAATTCTAAATATTCCTAACTTTTATAGTAAAATGACATTCCACCATATTCATAAACCACAATTTATTTGGCTACTTCCCAATTAATGGATACCCACTTTGTTTCCACTTCCTTGCTCCTGGAAAAAGTCCTGCTATAAATATTTTTGTATGTATGTGATCTTTTACTTTGTCTCTGGCATCCTTTAGAGGATATTCTTAGAACTGGTATCTTCAGTCAAATGGTATGGACAATATAGAAAGTTTTGAGTATAATTCCCAATTGTTTTCCAGAATGGTTTTCCAAAGTGCCTCCTTCTATTCAAAATTAATTTCTTTTTTAAATGACCAAATCTTCAATATTTATGTTACATATTTATTTGGAGCTTAGAGTGTTAAATGGTGAATAGACAGAAATGACATCAACACTGACTAATAATTTCATTCAAAAGTTAAAATAATACCATAAAGAGATCAATGAAAAAAGAAAAGGACCCATGTGTACAAAAACATGTATAGTAGTTTTTTTCATAGTGGCAAAGAATTGGAAACTATGGAGGGAGGCATTAATTGGAGAAAGGCTGAACAAATTATGCTATCTGAATGTAACAGAACATCACTGTGCCATAAACAATGGAAAAAGATGGTTTCAGAATAACCTGGTAATATTTGTATGAAATGAAGTAAAGTGAGGTTAGCAGAACCATAAGTTTATACAATAAAAACAACACTGTAGATACAAACAACTTTTTAAATAAGAGTTCAATTCTAATGGAATATCTAACCTTGGGAGTCAAGTTCTTGTTCCAGAAGTAAGATATCTTCCGAGCGCAAATTGTTCTCTGCTATATTGGAATAAGCCTATGGAGCTAACACCAAAAGTGACTTCAGTATACTCCATGGGACTCAAACTCAACTAGTCACTGATCCTGACGCCCATACACCTCCTCATACTGACTATACCCCCTAGCTCATGAGTGTTTGGGAGTTAACAAGCTAGGGAAGTTAATTTTTCAGCCACAACTACCACTGCTACTAATATATACAATTATCACAGAACTATAGATACTATCAATTAATTCTCCCGCACCCAGTGGCTGGCTCTCTTTATTTCTACTATCCAAAGCCATAATCTGCTAAGACAAAAATATGATCTCCCCTACTACCTCCAATCTTAATCTTCCGAGGTCCACATCCTTCTCCACCTTCCAGTTCCACTTTGCTATCTTGAACCCATGCTTTATTATTAATAAATTGCATTTCATCCTATATAGCTTCATTTCATTCCTCCCATTATCCAATGACCTCAGAAACCTTGATGCCTACAAAAAGCATTATATCATCTCTAGTAACAGGTGCTCCTTTTCTCATGCTTCACTCCAATCAGGAAAAAAGAGGGCCTGGAAAAGGAATACTTCTATTCCTTGCCCTCCATGTCACTTCCATACTATCTACTTGCCACCACAGCTCAGCAAACCTTCCTTTTTTTAATGTTCATTCCATACATGTTTATTACCCATTCCAAATCCTTCTTATACTTATGTACTAGACTCCAGGTCATTTTTGTACTTTGATGTTCCCTTGCATAACCTGCCCTCCCAGGTCATCAGCCTGATCAGCTCTCATAATCTACTTTAGTATGCCCCCTCAGATTCTCACAAGGATGATAACAGCATGCATCATACCATCACCTATAACTATGCTAGTTAGCTCCATGATCGTGAACTCCGAAGTTTCTCTTTTTTTGATCCTAGCCTCCTCTCTTCTCATTTCTCCATATGCCTTATTCCTCCAATATCTATTCTTCATTCTTGTATCTCCCGTGTATGTGTGTTTTTAATACTCGTAGAATCAGAGTCTTAGAAGAGCTACTTTAAAGATGATCTAGTCTAACCCTCTCATTTTATAAGTGAAGACACTGAAACCTAGAGAGGTTAAGTGACTTGCATTTCAAAATATAGTTCCAATCTACCTCTCCACATTTATTTGTTAGTTTTAGTCCCTATCATGGACTTCCCATTCCAGCCTTGGAATAAATAAACAAACACACACACGTACTCACACATACGTGACTTCTCTTTGAAGGATGGGTCAGAGAAAGACCAGGTAGGGGTAAAGGTAGACCAATTAAAAAGTTATTCTACCACTTTAGTTAAGAGGTGATAAGGGTATTAAATAGGCCATGTGATTTGAAAGAACAGGAAAGATGCAAAAGATTTTATGAAGGCAAGCTCTAAAAGATTTGGTAGCTTGAATGGATACAGAAGGTGAGAGAAATGATGATTCTAAGATTCTGGGCTCCTACATGTGTAACACTGTCTTTAACAGAAATATAGGAATTAGAAGGAGAGATGGGGTTTACAAAGAACGATGGGTTCTGTTTTAGACATGTTAAGATTGAAATACATATGACCCATTAATACCCTATGAGGTCTGTTTCCCAAGGTGATCAGAAAAGAACCTATATGTTCTAAAATATTTATAGCAATTCTCTTTGTGTTGGCAAGGAACTGGAAACTGACGCCCATCAATTAGGGAATTGTTGAATAAGCTGTGGTACATGATTGTAATGGAATATTAACTATTGTGCTATAAGAAATGAGGATCAGGTTGATTTCAGGAAAACACGAAAAGCTTGCATGAAATGAAAGTGTGAGTGAACAAAGTGTGAAATGAGTAGAACCAAGAGAATGTGGTATATGGTAACAGCAATATTGCTCAAAGAGTAAATGTGAATGACTAAGCTATTCTAAATTATATGAATATTCAAATCAACTACAACAGACCTATGAAGGAAGATGCTATCCATCTCCAAAGAACTGCTATATGGAACTATGCATTGTATAGTTTCACACATATATCTGTTTCAAATGTTGGCCTTCTCTAGAGCAGAGGTGGGAGGGAGGGAGGGAAACTGCTTGAAACTCAAATATAACAAAAATATTTTTTTAATTTAAAAAAGAAATACATATGGAACATCTAGGTGGAGATTAAGATGGGAATTCAGGGGAAAAATTAAAGCTTAATATAGATTTGAGTAGTAGTGTCAAAATCAAATGGAAATGGACCCTGCTGGCTTAGAAAACCAAAAATTAACATTATTCATATTGAACTGTATTTTTATTTATTTCGTTAAACACTTCCCAATTACATTTCAATCTGGTTCTGGTTGCAATTGGGAGTTTTGTGGCCTGCTTGCAAGTTTGACACTTCTGGATTTGGAAACCATCTGCACAAAGATGATAATTGTATCAGGGAAGCTAAGAATAAAAGATGAAATGTATGGTTATATGTGTGTGCATGTTCATGTGTACATTATAAAGTAAATATATGTTGTATTTTATATATATTATATATATATATTTTATTATTTGAGGAGAGGGAACACTATCAAATGGGGAGATTAGGAAAGGTTTTTATAAGAGGTGGCACATAAGCTAAGCCTAAAGGAAGTTAAGGATCATAAGAAAATAGGAGCAGAAAGTGCATTCTTGGCATAGAATTGGCATAGCCTATGTAAATACATATAGACATGTGTTTACCCAGATGTTCTCAGGGTTTCTGTGTCTTTACTTATAAAAATGAGAGGGTTATATTAGATGATCTCTAAGCTCCCTTCAAGCTCTAAACTTTTGATCCCATGAATATTTTTTAACCTATATCAGGTTGCTTGCTGTCTTTTTTTTCTTTTTTTTTTAAATTTATTTATTTTTAGTTTTCAACATCACCTCCACGAGATTTTGAGTTCCAAATTTTCTCCCCAACTTGCCTATCCCCCCACCCCAAGACGGCATGCATTCTGAACACCCCTTCTCCTAATCTGCCCTCCCTTCTATCTCTCCTCCCCTTCTCATATCCCCTTCCCCTTCTATTTTCTTATAGGGCAGGATAGATTTCTATACCCCACTGCCTGTATTTCTTATTTCCCAGTTGCATGTGAAAACAATTTTTTTAACATGTGTTTTTAAAACTTTGGGTTCTAAATTTTCTCCCTTCCTCCCTCCCTACCCACCCTCATTGAAAAGGCCAGTAACTCAATACAGGTTACACATATGTAGTTATGCAAAAATTTCCATAGTAGTCATGTTGTGAAAAACTAAGTATATTTTCCTTCATCCTTTCCCTCCCCCCATTTATTCTATTCTTTCTTTTGACCCTGTCCCCCCTCAAAAGTGTTTGCTTTTGATTACCCCCTCCCCCAATCTGCCCTCCTCTCTATCATCCCTCTGCTCTCTTGTCCCCTTCCCCCCCCCCATTTTCCTGTAGGGTAAAATAGATTTCCATACCCAATTGAGTATGTATATTATTCCCTCCTTAAGCCAGATCCTATGAGAAGAAGATTCACTCATTCCTTCTAACCTTCCCCTACTTTCCCTCCACTGAAAAACCCTTTTCTAGTCTGTTTCATGTGAGATAATTTACCCCATTCTACCTCTTCCTTTCTCCTTCTCCCAGTGTAATCCTCTCTCACCCCTTAATTTTATTGTCCAGATATCACCCCTTCATCTTCAACTCACCCTGTGCCCTCTATCTATCTATCCATATACATACATATAATTTTTCACTCCAACTACCCTAATACTGACAAGGGTCTCATGAGTTACAAATATGACCTTTCCATGACAGAATATAAATAGTTCAACCTAAGTAAGTGTTTTATGATTTCTCTTTCCTGTTTACCTCTTCACGTTTCACTTGAGTCTTATATTTGAAAGTCAAAATGTCTATTCAGCTCTGGTCTTTTCATCAAGAATGCTTGAAAGTCCTCTATTTCACTGAATGTCCATTTTTTCCCCTGTGATCCTGTGAATATTGAAAAAATCATAGAAAAATAGAAGAGGCACTGATTTTCCAAAAAGGAAAGCAAAGATATCCCACTTTAGGTTGATGAACTTGACTTTATCCTATCAAGACTCTAGAACATATTACTAAAGGGATAGTGTGTGAACTCTTTGTAAAATTACCACATATCTTCCTAAGAAAAACAATGGGTTCATCAGATATAGGTCATGGCAGACTAACCTCATTTCCTTTTTTGACAGATTACTAGACTGGCAGGTCAAAGGAATGCTTTAGACACACTCTACATACATCTTGGCAAGATATTTGACAAAAATCTCTAATACTATCATTGCTGATGAGATAGAGAAGAATGAGCTTGGTGATGGTAATGTTAAGCAGATTCAAAACCAGCTAAATGACTCGGCCCAAATAATAGTGATTAAAGTGATTGCTGACAACACGGAGAATGAATAGTCCCTAGTGGAGTGTCCAAGGGATACTTCCTTGTCCTGTACAGTTCTATATTCTTAGCACTGACTTCAATGAAGCATAAATGGTATATGATATGATTATCAATTTTGGAAATGACACAAAGCTACAAGAGAAAGCTAACACAATTGATAAGAGGCAGAAACCAAAAAGATATATAGGCTAGAAGTAAGCAGACACAAGAGGATAAAGGATTGCAGGGTCTTCTTCTACCTGTCTCCTCTTTTTATTTTCCTCTCTTCATTCTCCTCTACTGTCAAAACAAATGTAGCAACAGCCAGAAGGAATCTGGAAATACAGAAAACCACATACTGAACCATAAATCAGGCCTACTTGGGACCATGTAGACTTTGTTTGAAAAATAAGCAGTTTATTATTTTTTCTCTTCAATTAAAGACTATTTGGGACATGTAATTTAGCTGCTGAAAATGAAACAGAAAAACCCAACAATAATGTCTAAAGTTTTCCAAAGGGGAACTATCTACTGACCTTCAACTTCCCCCAAAATTAAAACTGGTCGAGGGCAAAGGAAAACATGAAAAAAGAATAAGACGACATGAGATGGTATTTATCACAAATTTTATAGTAAGTGAAATCTTTATTTCACATGGTTAATAATCATAATAACAACTTGCATTTATATGACATTTTAACATGTGGAAAGCATTTTCCTCACAAGATCCCTGTGGGGGAGATAGTGCAATTATTATTATCATCCCCATTTTATAGATGATGAAATTTAAGTGTTAAGGTTAAGTGACTTGTCCTTAATCACATAATATCCAGGTTTCCTGACTCAAAGTCCTATTTTCTACCCAATGTGCCCTCCATGCAACACAAAAACCTATATTATGTTGAGCTAAAGTTAATTATTTTCATTAACAAAAATAGACTCAAAATGTTTGATTTTATTGACTATCTCTGGACCAGTACCTGACTACCCTACACAATCTATCTTCCAGCTCCTTGAAAACTTTTAAGAGAATGATACATGCCATGAGCAACTAAAAATGTCTAAGAAAATTTCAAAATTTTCTACTATTTAAGACTAAAAATCACCCTTTATTGTTCATAGAACATTATCCAGAAATTGTCCTAATATAACATTTTACTGCTATACAGACATTACGAGATAAAGTGATACTAGCAATACAAATAATTTTCACTTTCATTGTATTTTTTTGTTCTTTCTGGTCTCTGTGAACATGCTGCTGATTTATTGTTATCATTATTGTTGTTTAGTCATTTCAGTCATGTCTGACCCTCCGCCAGCCCATTTGGGGTTTTCTTGACAAAGACACTGGAGTGATTTGTCATTTCCCTCTCCAGCTCACTTTGCAGATGAGGAAAGTGAGGCAGAGTTAAATGACTTGCCCAGGGTCACACAGCTAGTCATATAGTATGATAGTCACATATAGTCACATAGGCTGATGTCAGATTTGAACTAAAGAAGATGAGTCTTCCTAATTTCAGGCCTGGAGCTCTATCCAATGTACCACCTAGCTGCCCCATATGCTACTGATCCATCACCAAAAAGAACTAATACGGTATGTTTCAGCTCATATGATGCTTGGAGCGCATAGGCGTTGCCAGAAGAGCAGAGGAACCCCTGCAGAGCTCCCTTTTAGAAATTTAAAGGACAAATCCTGCCACTTGATAATATTTCTCCAAAATTCCAATGGATATATGATTTCATCAACGTGGGTATTCTGTCTATTACCACTATCAACAACTAATAACACTCTTGACCCCTCCATCTGATACTTGTATGAGTCTTTCCACAAATTTGTCACAGGCAGACTTTGCAAAATGATAGGGCCCGGGAGGTTGGTGGGGCAGTTACCTCACATTCTCTTAACATCACAAAGACAGCAATGGACTACAAAGACTGCACATCAGTTATTGCTCATTCCCACCATGACTGGATGTCAATTTTTTTGATATTATATTTCACAGGATCATAGATCTAAGTGTGGATTTTTTTTTATTATCTCCTTTACACTGTTTCTCCTCTGTAATGTCTTGTAAGTAATATGTAGCTGCTTATGGCCACCATGCAATTGCCTCTTGTCCTTGGGATGATGGGTGAAATTCAATTCGTGAAAGACTGTAGGGTTCCCTAACTTACATCCATATATCCCTGGATGAACATTGGTATCAAAGAATTCAGGCTTTAATTCAGGGGGAAACTTAGGTGTCATTCAATAAATACTGCAATTTCCAAAAAGGTATTCCAGCCTACTCTTCTCCTATTCAACTCTGAGACCAAATCATTATTATTTTAAGTGTCTGTCCCTGATACGTGTGTGTGTGTGTGTGTGTGTGTGTGTAACCAAATGTTTCTGTTCACAGATAATACTGTACTGATTGCATTAAGCCCCAGAAGAAACATACACATACTGATGGACAAACTCTATAGATTATGATATGATAGGTTTCATATCATAATCGTAATCCTGGCCATTCTTCATCCACTTGAGCTTTTCTCACTACATAAATGATTAGATCAAATACTTTTGTGTGATTTTGGATGTAATTTAAGATGCTCTGCAATGTTCTGGGGCTTGATGGAGCCAGGTCAATGTTAAATACAAACAGGAGCACCTCGAGTATTTTATCATCTATACAGAATGCTTCTTCAAATGGGACTCTAGGTTAGATCTCCTTTATGACAACAGCAAATGCCTTTAGCTAGCATCTGTGTTCCTGTTTTCCCATACTAGTAAGTTGGTGAACAATATCATTTCTAGTATTATATTCCAAGGAATCTTTAACTGTTTTGAAATGTGCAAGAATTACACTTTGATACATGAGAGCCTTTAAGGTAACATTCTGCCAGAGAATCAGTCTCAAGATAAAACATTGCCATGGGCATCATCAGATATTTCCATTTCCAATGCTTACGGAACATTTTCCAGCAGGCTGTCACCCTTTAGATATCTGCCATTTTCTTTCTCTGCATAGATCAGTCTAATTCCTTTTCATAACAATATTTGCTCCATTTTATTGTTAGCATACTGAGATAATGAATTGTTATCCTCTTGTTTTTCCTTATGATAACTTTTCAAATTCACTGTACCTTCAATATTTTTGTCTTACAAAGAATTTTTTCCCTCAATTTCAACTGCAATAATGTTTGTTCTGTTTTTTACCTTAAAGCCAAAGTCATTATTCAAAGTCATAAGCTACATGTCTTTTTAGCCTCCAATGTGTTAGACCCAGATAAGTTAGTTTCTGACTCAGGAAACTCAGGGCTATAAAGACACAGAGTACAGTGAGCAGCCACTTTCCTCAGGCTTCCTAGGCTGAAACTCCAAATATAGGGATATACCAAAAAAAGAAAACATCTGCAGTGATATTCTGTCAACCACTGAAAAGGGGAAACAAATTTGCTGTAACATTACACTCTATTTTCTGAGGATCCAAAATGTTTTCCACTTATCAAAGTTATTCATTCAATATAAGCTGGCTAGCCAACACATCAATTAAAATAATTTATCTTTTAAACCTGAGGGGAAGGAGGGGGAGTGCAGAAGTAGTAGTTCTGAAGTATGCACGAATCATCCTCCCACTAAATTTGCTTAGTTGTCATACAGATGGTTCAAGTTTATTTTGGCTTCTGTGAGGGTGGTATTTAGTTTCAGTCTACAAGAAACACACACATACATGAGGCTCTTCCCTTCAAGAAGGGCCTAATTAAAATCCTAGGATTTAAGCTCTGCAGTTTTTATATTAGCTGCTATTAACTGGTATTGGTGTATAAATAAATAAATAAATAAGCAAGCACCTCTATTAACATCCCCCAAAGAGCGATAAGAAGTTCGCATCTCACTTGGTGCCACTGAGCTAACAGATATGCCAGCCTAGCTTTTGACTTGACTTGCAATGCCTCTGTTGTAATTTTTTCTTGCATAGCAACTGCACTACAAGAAACATAATATGCTCCAAAGGTTGTTGCTAAATACATAATTTTACATTTAAAAAAAATACAATACACAGAGGATAACAGCATAATCCAAGAACAACAAACCAGATAAAACCAAGAGCAGCCTAGAGGCTAAACATGGTCAGTAAAAGCAAGAATCTATATATAGTAAAAAGCGATCTTAACAGCTAGAAATTTAATTGTTTATAGGACTGTTTTACTTTATTCCTTGGCATCAAGGTCCATGTATGGAAACGAAATAAGCAGAATCTGTAGCCCAGATAGTAAAGAAAAAAGAACTCACAGTATAAAATGTAGTGTTTTACATTTAACATGCTAAAATAACATAGCTCAAATTCTGATGTTAACCAGCATTAGGTTACAGTTCCTACACAACATCCGGGTAGGTGGAGTGAAAGGAGGATATAGCCAACTAAGAGTTTGTCCCAAACGTCTAAATTCCAATTCTCTTGTCATTTAATGAGAGGGCTTCCTCTTGTGGCCTCTGGCCAACCCAAAGTGACTCCTTTGACCATTCATATTAACTTTTAAAATATAGTACTTCTGGACTGAACTATCAATACAAAGACCCCCAGAATGGCTCTTTTAGGATGAGTGATACAGGGTTAAAAAGCAATACAGTGAATTTCACCCTTTGGCTCCTGGCTTGCCAGTCAATGAGCATTAACACAAGTGGAGATTACATCAATAAAATCCTGGACCAGGGATCAGGAGACCTGGGACCTTGTTCTGGCTCTGTGACCACATTCTTTACTTGGTTCAATCCAACCTACCTGGGCCCACGCTTCTTCCCTAAAAGAGGAAGCTGCATAGGATGATCCGCAAAGTCCCTTTGAGATTCTCTAAGTATTAAAAGAAGATAAAAGCCTACAGGTACTACAGCAACTTCCTGACATTCAAACCTCCAGTTCACCTTCCTTGAAACCTCTCTAGTTCTCTCCCTTTACAAAGAATGTCATTCTGAAGAAAGGTAATTACAACTAACAGCAGATTAGAAAATGCCACCTGTAATATAAAACATGATGGCATAATAGAGAAACCAATGATAAAACATGATGCCTAGAAGAAAACAAGCAGTTTCTTTTCAAGGAGGGGCTATTTATTTTCTAGTACAATATAATATCCTTAATCTATTTTCTTTCAAGACTTTAAAAAAAGTGACATGTTGAAACTTGCACTGATCCATTTGCTTTTCCATGGCTGCTGATTTGTTTTGTTTTCCATCTTTCATGCTAGCTTTCTGAGCAACAAACATAAGTTTGTTTGCACAGGGATGCAATTAGAGTAAGTACATTGGCCTTCCGTGCACTATAACAAAATGATTATTCAGGCAAAAAAGAAAAAAAATCATCAGTGGATACAAGATGGTGTTCCACCACAGCATTTTACCTTGGTCAATACTGTCCACATTTATTATGAAAACACCACGTATGCTTGCTCAGATTCAAAAGAAAGAATAAATGTCAAAGGGGGTGAAAAAAATCAAGTTGAGCTGGGAAATGCCCATCATACTAATAGTTGTTTTAAATATCTTCTTAGTATAGATGACTTTTTTAAAAAACCCATCACTTTAACAAGAATAACTCTATAATTCCAAAATTAGATTTCATATGATTAAGCACTAATTACCTTAGCTTAGAGTAGCTCTCTCCAATGCCTGAGATTGATTCATGAAACAAGGGCTTACCAAGAAAACACAAAAATCAACAAATATAATATACATAATATAATTAACACACTCTATTCACTGTGTTAAGTATATTAAAGTGAATAACAGTTTCTGAAATGAATTGTTCATTATTTCAAGAAAAGTAAACTTCTAGAGCTTATGAACTAAGTTAGTTTGCCTTTCTAAATGAAAAAGAACAAAAAATGGTAATATCACTGGCATCACTGTAGGGATTCAATTATTATATTTTTATTATATTAATGCATCAGGGAAAGTTTACTGGAACCCCTAATTACTCCAGAAAGCAGAAAAACTGGACCAGGATATCCTCATTGGTTTAAAATCAGAATCACAATGAGGAGACATACCCAGCAAATTGATGACATCAAGATCCTAAGAACTGCTGTAAAGGGCTTCATATGAAATGAAAATAATTGGGTCAATCTCTAAACCTAGAAAATACTTTTCATGTGAATTTGAATCAGGAAAGTAAATTAACTTTCAGAGCAGTCCTCAGTGTTTCTGTTCTGTTTAATATTATCACTAATAATGCAACTCTCTTTTCAATGAGCCAACTGAAAAATGCACCTCTGGGTATGTACCAAGGGGCAATAATTACAGTAATGCTTATTCAAAGTTCTAGAAAAATTTTATAAGAAAAGACTACAAGCAAACATAATATCTTACATAAAGCAAGGTATCCATTCATTTCACAAAGAAATGAGACCTGTTCCTCTAGAAGCTATCAGGCATCACTAATATGTTATAGCCTTAGACCTCTCTAGAATATAGGTTATTTGTTAACCCCATGGTTATTACTTCTCAGCTTAAACCTGACATTCTTTCAATAGATTTTCCCCCTCTGATCTTCACAGATATTTTTGATATATTTATTTCATTAAATATTTTCTAATTATATGTAAAAATTTTAACATTCATTTTTAAAATTTTGAGTTACAGATTCTCTCTTCATCCTGCCCCTCCTCCACCCCTTGAAAAGACAAGCAATATATCAATTATACATTCACATACATTCTTAATGTTTCCATCTCACTATTTTTAACATATAACATTTCATAAAATTGCACTTGAAAAATATATTTTTTCTCTCTTATTTACCACAACTTAATTTGTCCTTTGTGTCATTTAATTCTAGAATGACCATTAAGTTTTAGTAATTACTTTTTCCTTTATTTGGGGGAAATTTTCTGTGCAGGATAAAAGCAACTCTGTGTGTGTGTGTGTATGTGTGTGTATTTCATGCAATACAATTTTTTTGTCTTATGCAAGAAATGGTATAGAAAACATTTTTCATATTCCAAATTTTAGCCTTTTTTTCTCTGAATCTGGAACTGTAATGTCATCAATGTGGAAACCTTTTTCCATCTATGCAGGACAGCAACTCACCTGTCACGGGTAAATTCAGAGAATTGCCTGGGCCACTGAGAAATTTAATGACTTGGGGCAGCTAGGTGGTGCAGTGGCTATAACATAGGCCCTGGAGTCAAAAGGCCCTGAGTTCAAATCTGACCTCAGACACTTACTAGCTGTGTGACCCTGGGCAAGTCATTTTATCCCAAGTACCTCCAAAAAACAACAACAACAACAAAAAGAAATATAATAACTAGCCCAGGAGTGGAGAACCTGTGGCCTCAAGGCCATTAATAAAAAGATTTGTTCAGCAAAACTTGGGCTCAGTCAAAAGGCCAGACCCAAAGACCTAGAAGACCAAATTTGGCCTCAAGGCCACAGGTTCTCCACCCCTGGACTAGCCCATGGTCATATAACCAGGTTGTGTCAGAAGCAGGACTTGAACCAGTCTTCTTAATTCTGAGACTGGTACTATGTCACATCCATTATTCTTCCTTAGTAAAGAAAACCCAATACATATCAAAGGATTTTTAAAGGGTATTACATATCAGCATTCCAAAGCCTTTTTGACAGAATGATGATTTTTAGCATTTATTGACTTATTGAAAAATATATAAAAAGATTACTATCTTGCAAAAAAGAAAAAAAAATGTTTTGACAAGGTAGTTGGTTAGGGCCCATTAAAAGGATAAACTATAAAAAAGTATTTGAGAAAATCACAGTAGATTTTTGAGAAATACACTGAAAACTAATAATATCTGTTAGAAACTTGAAGAAAACAGCATAATAGAATAGGCTCTGTTTAACAGGTCCCCATATAAAAGGGCAGGGGAAAGCAATTTTCCATATCTAGATCTCTGACATTCAAAAACCCACCTTTCATTTTGCATCTTTCTTCCCCTTCCTTCCCAAAGCACTACCAAAAAGAAATAGCATACGCACTGTATGTTTGTCAAATAAAATTTGTTGGTGGAGAAAAGAGTGTGATTTTTTTTCAAAATTTATTCTAAGTAATATAAAACACCCTACCACTAGATATTTCGGTGAAAATCACTTTCACGGTTTCCTTCTTTTAAATAAAAAGTATCAGACACTAGAGCTACAGTATCCAGACAGCTAAGCCAAAGGAAACGGTTCGCCAGGCACTCCCTTTAACTACCATATTTATAATTCAATTTTAGTACATTTGTAAACGTTTACTTTCCAATTGCCATCCTAATGCTTGCTTTAACAGCACACTAGATGCACTGACAACTGACAGCTTATTAGGATAATCTGTCTCAAGAGGAACGTATTGAGGCTAATCTCCAGTAAATGTCTTCTCCTTTGAATCTACCCCAAAATGACAGCAAGTCATGCAAGGCTTTTGTCCCCAGGGACATCTATTTTGTAAATGGTCGCATATTATGTAATCATTCAAATATACACTTAATTCCCTCCAAACATAATGCTTAAACTTTGTATATTTAAAGAAAGAAACCTGGTTTCTACAATGCTTTCCCTTCTCTTTGAAATATAGCAGAGTAGAGGGAAAAGATGCCGGGATTTGGAGTCAAGAGAACCAGGGTATCCTATCTCTGCCCCTCACTTCTTAAGTAACCTTTGGTAAATCACATCACCTCTCTCTCAGCCGTGGCTTCTTTGGGCAGTTAGGGTGCTGGACTTAGAGTCAAGAAGACCAGAGTTCAAATCCTGCTTCAAAAACTTATTAGCTATGCGACCTTGGCCAAATCACTTAACGTTACACTGTCAGGTTCTTCATTTATAAAATGAGATAATAACAGCATCTATCTCATAGAGTTATTGTGCTAGGATCAATTAAAATTATATATTAAAAGTTCTTTTGAACTTTAAAGTGCTATATAAATACTAGCTTTACTATTATTCATCTACAAAATGAGGTTGGACTAAACCCCTACGGTCCATTTCTACTCTAAGTCTTCAATTATGTGAAATGTATTATGAATATATCTTCAGTATGCAAGTCTTAAGAGGAGACACGAGTGTATTTTAGGTAGATGAAAAAAGCAGTTGGCAATGGCTACAATTAAAATCTGTAATGACTTCAAACTTTATTAATCTGAGGTCTTATAAATACTATGCTATGACTATCCCTGAGGTATGGTCAACTTAGTAACATCAATAATTAAAAACACAAACATTTCTTTACTCAATATGACACATACCATTTTGTTCAGATCGACAGCTTCTGCATCATATTAGTCATAGCTACCAGTGCTGACCCAAATTTAATTCAACCCAGGGTCATAAATCCAGATTCCCTCTGAAGATTCTCTTGACTTTGCCTTTTGAGGGGAGCTAAGACTGTTGCCCTTAAAAGGATTTTTGGGCATTTCTGTGTAGCAACATGTCTTGAATGAAGTTGGACTACTTAACCTTATCATATCCAATAAATTTGAAGACTTGCCATTTCCCCTATTTAGAATAGAGATGAATAGCACAAATGCTTACTCAGGACCTAGCAATAAATAAAAAAGATGTACAGTTAAAACCATAGCAGTTACAATAAAGGCTGCTTGTGGAAGACAGGGGTTAGGTGACAAGAATACTGGGAAACTTTAGTTAGAATAGAGAAAAAGAGGAAATACATAAAAGGGGAACAAAGTACAGAAAAGAGGAAGTGATCCAGTAAGTTTAAGAAAATGAAACAAATATAAAGCTGAAAAGTAGGAAAATAAAAGATGTGGGAAAGTTGGAGAACCAAAGAAAGGGAGAGATGACCCAATGAGAGACCTGACCAAAACAGGTCTGAATGAAAGACGATGAAAGGTAATAGTGAGTGTGATCATTAGCTTTCAACAGTACCTTTCTTTTAGACTTTTATGAATATATCTTCTAGAGCAGGAATTCTTAA
Organism: Vombatus ursinus; assembly: GCF_900497805.2. Taxonomy (NCBI): domain Eukaryota; kingdom Metazoa; phylum Chordata; class Mammalia; order Diprotodontia; family Vombatidae; genus Vombatus; species Vombatus ursinus. The sequence continues at coordinate 17,233,839 of NW_020954619.1, forward strand.
TTGGGATCCATGAACTACACACATACACACACACACACACACACACATATACACATGCACAAATATTTCAATATAATTTGTTTCTCTGGTAATCCTATATATTTTATACATTTAAAAACATTGTTTTGAGAAGGGGTTCATAGGTTTTATTAATCTGCCAAAGGGGTTCAGCTTACAAATCAGGTTAAAAAACCCCTGCTCTAGAGAGCTGGGTATGAGGAAGAGAAAGGAATAAGCATTTATAAAGTGTCTACTGTGTATCTGGCACTTTTGTTTTACAAATATTACCTCATTTGATTCTCATAACAACCCTGAGAGGTAAGTGCTGTTATTAGCCTCATATTACAGTGGAAGAAACAGACAAACAGGGTCAAAGTAACTTATCCAAGGTCACACTGCTCCTATCTTTAGTCATATTTGAACTCAGGTCTTCTTGACTCTAGCGCTCTATCCACTGTGCTACTTAGCTGCCTCAACTGATATATTCTAAGTGCTCAAGACTCTTCATCTTTTTTTGGCTTTTCCACGCTGCTCCTCTCCCTAGCTGTAATAGTTTTCCTTCTCTGGCACTCCCTGGTTCATCATCATTCTGCCTTCCAAGGCTGACCTCTAAGATTCTGCCCAAGGCCTTCTTCTTTTCTTTTTCCATACATTTTGTCTTGATGAGCTCATTTTTTCTCTATGGCTTCCATTATCACCTCTATACAAATGACTTTCAAATCTGTATTACCCAGTCCTCATCTTCACTCTGAGCATCAGACCCCTATCTCCATCTTCATGCATTACATTCCTACCTAGATGTTCTGCCGATATCTCAAACTGAAGACTTCCAAAATCAAACTTTTCTTCTGTCTGTATCAAACCTATCATGGCTCCCAACTTATTTCTGTTGGTGGTATTATCCTATTCTTAATCACTCAGGTTCGGAATTTTAAAGTTTTCTAGAATTCTTCCATCCTAGTCACCTGCCACAGCCAATCAGTTGCCAAATCCTGTCATTCCACACAATGCCACTCCCATCTGCTCGCTTTCCTTCAATTAGGATTGTATGATCATAGATTTAGAGCTGCAAGGGAGCTTAGAGATCGCTGACTTCAATCTGTTCATTTTACAGATGAGGACACTAAGGACCAAAGAGTGACTTGTCCAAGGTCACAAAGAAGGGACAGGGCCAGGATTTGAACCTAGAACCTCTGACTCCACTCCCAGAACACTTTCTATTTCACTACACTAAGATGAATCAGAATTCTTCTATACTACCACCACTCTAGTTCAGGCCTCTATCTTCTCTTCCCTGGACTATTTCACAGTTTCTTAAGTGGTTTTCTTGTCTCCCATTTTTCTCCTCTCTCTAATCAATCCTTCACATAGTTGCCAAAATAATTTTCCTAATGCAGAGATCTGTCCATGTGACTCCACTGCTCAAAACCTTACAGTGGCTCTCTATTGCCTATGAAATGAAATAATAGTTATTATTGCTATAATTATAATGATAATTATTACTATAATTATGATGATAATTATTACTATAGTTATAATAATATTATTATTTTGTCTGACATTTAAAACCTTTGCACAATCTGGTCCCAATTGACCTCTCTATTTTTCATTCATATTTCTACACTTCACTATACCACAATGAATGCTTTTTAGAAACTAGCCATTTCCCTAAACTGAAAACTTCCACCTTTTTTTCAGGTCAATCCTTAATACTTGGAATATAGCCTCCATCCTCATCTGCACCTTTCAGATTCCTTCTCTTCCTTCAAGGTCATCTTCCTTGTCATCATCAACATCAACTGCTGATCACAAGGGTCCAGCTTCAAGGTCTGCCATCATAGCCATCATTCTGAGAAGCAACTCTAGTGAAACTACAGCCTGCCAACAGCTTCTGGGGTTGCTAAAGTCATGATCAATGAATACCCAGAAAAAAAAGCTCTTGATACCAAAGTCCTTTAAAAAGTCAAATGGTTCCATGTCAGAAATTGATATGATTTTACCAGTGGAAATGATGTTTTAAAGTAGGCATTACCATCTGCTTTGCTGCCTTGCCCTAAAGACCACAGGACCTTTCCATCTGACTTGAAATGGAAACCTCCTATATGAACTCTCTCTCCATTAGAATGTGAGCTCCTTGCGAACAAGGACTTTCAAACTTTTCTATCTGTATTCCAGGGGCTTAGCACAGGATCCTACAGTACATAGTAAGAGCTTAATAAATGTTTTCCATTTATTTATTCATTCTAAGCTCCTCTTAGGTGCCACCACCTTCATGTATTCTTCTATGATTCACACCTCCTCCCCCAAAACACACAGACACACACACACACTCTTGAATGAGCTTTTCACATTTTTCTAAAGTATTTTTCTGGTTCTCTTGTGTCACCATGATGCTGTACCTTCTATTACACCTATTTATAAAAATGTCATATCCCTCCCAAAAATCATAAGCTCATTCTGGGTGACAGACTGTCAGTTTTTAACTTTGTATCTTTATTGCCTAATCAAATCTCTTGTATATAATAGGTACTTAATAAATGTTTGCTGAATTGCTTTGACTTAAATGGTAAAAATCCAAGTAATTTCCCCATTTAAATTCATTTGTATGTAAAAGAGGATGTGAAATATCATATTGTCTCAGAAACAGTCCCTTTTTACAGAGGGAACAGAATGGATATCAATAGCATTATTTATACAGATTGCCCTTCAAAACAGGCTCCTGAAACCAAGTAAAAATATCAGGTCATCTGTCTTAGTCAATACCATACCATTCTCACTTGCTGTCAAGACACAAGCTATGTATTCTTTATAGGATCATCTAATCTTTCTAATATGCCATTGTGTGCTGAAAGTTTAAGAAAAGGAATTCTGAAGTTGCCTAAGGTATGTTTTGTTCTGTTCTTAATGGATTTTTTTTCCTTTATTATCATCCATAACAAAGAAATCTCTTTAGAAAGGAGCCAACCTGCAGCAAAGGCTCAGTTACAAAACTCACCATCCTGTGTAAACATTAACAGATGGATGCCAAAGAATCTTTAATTATCTTGAACTCATTATGCAGATATTAACCTTGACAAATTAATAAAGGTGAACTAATATACTTGTAGGCTTACTTAATTTAAATAGATCCAAATCACTAAGTGAGAATGTGTATAGACTACAAAATGATCAATCATAGCTTTTTAAAGTGTTTTTTTATCTCTCCTAAAATTATGAAATAAAATGTTATTCAGTTAATAGTTTCCCCCCTTTTGCATTGTGCGAAAAACTGAGATATGTTCCAAGCTATTAAACCATTTGTGATGTACAAGTCGTCAGCATAATTGGGGGCATACTTTATTGTGACCTTTACAATACTTTCATTTCCCAAATGTGACAGATAAGAAGTGCTTTTATAGTAGCAATAATGATTTTTTCCTATGGGAACTTGCCAATTATAAGTTGGAAAGAGGGCCCATACTGCATATATATTTAGAATTTCAATGTACCTAAAATCCAGCTGGAACATTTGAGATTCACACTTGGAACATATTTGAAAAGAGTTTAGAATTCTACATAGAGGAGAACAAATGGTGTTGAACAAAATATTAGTATGCCACAGAGCCTCAATACAGCATAAAAAGCATACAATAAATTCATTTTATGGGCTGATCTTCTATCACTTCTATCTCCAAAAGCCTTCAAAGCAATTTTAAAGGTAAATATAAAACAAAATGAGACTCTTTTCCTATGACCTATAATTTCAATAGCAAACATCAAATAAAAAGTAAGGCAGGAGTTAATAAGATTTTGACCTATGTGGAATGATGATTTTGAATCTTCCTGACCCATTAGTTACTTGACTATTTCATATATATTTCCTATACAACTCCCAACTCCTCAGGGGTACTCCTAGACTACATGAAGAGATATAACTGTCTAGCTCTGAGGACTCAACTTGCCAGCTTATGAGGGTTGGGAAAGTAGCTCCAGAAAGTTAATGTGCAACTTTTAAGATGAAATTATATTAGGTATTGCTGTAGTGCTAAGTGTTAGATTCTGTTTGAAAACTGATAATCCAGATACCCTATCAGTAGCTGTCACTTGGTCTATTATATTTTGCAATTCTGCATTTTCTGAGATTTTCTCACCTATAAAAACACCTGAAAAAGATATCCTTTGGACATGTACACTTTAAAAGAAAGCTAAGCAGTTCGACTGTAGATGACACATGCTTTCTGCAGGTTACCACAGTCAGAACACCAAGTTCACTTTCCTAGATGCCGGTGGAGGTCCTCAAAGAATGTGGTGTTGGTGGTCTGCCAGTGTTTGTGCTGCTATCTGAGGAAACAGCCTGGGAGGTGCACACAAGCAAAGAACCATAGAATCTAGAGACTGAAACATTTTAAGCATTTTAATTGTTAGACACTTTGAAATATGTCAGCACCACCCTCAGAAAAAGAAAAGCTTAGAACAGTACTTGAACTTTTTGTTTCTTTAATGTGTCCATTGATTTTTTTACACAATTATAGGCTACTAGATAGTGGTTTTGCATACTCACACAAATAAAGACTACAGTCAAGAAATATATTACCTATTATATTCACTATATGTTAGTCTAACAATTGTATCGATTTTATTGCTATGGAAATCTGGCAGAAGCTTTCCCCACAAAGTCAACTCTTTCATCAATTTCTGCCTTTGTGGAAATGAGAGAAAAATAAATACTTAGCACAGTGAGTGGCTAAAAGAAAAAAAAAGGAGGATAAGGAAAATTGTAATAGTTATAGTTAAAACTTCACATGCAAATTCAATTTTCCATGGGAAAATTTCTCTCTATCAGCAATCCCCAGAACTAAAACAACATATTACGTTTTCCAGTTTCAGTCTTCAAAAGCAATGCAATCAAAATGGCTTTGCCTAGGTAAATAGTTGCTTGAAAATAACTTCCAAATCTAGCAAATATTTGCTGCCCATAAAAGTGTCTGTAAATTGATCTGTAATACTTAAAAGACTATACCATCTCCCGCTTGAAGTAACCAAAGGCTGTCACTTCAACTTAAACAATAGAATTCACTCTTTCAGTGATGCGATTACCTAAAGCTAATACAAATCTCCCTGGTTCAAAAGTTCAGAAAGAGATGAGAAGAGGAAATGTTTTCTACTGACATTTTGTCCTTCCTAATGCTTTGGAAAGATGACAAAGCCCTCAATGTTATAGTCTTAAGTTCAGTCCATAATCAGGAAGTTCAGAAACACAGGAAAACAGGTGGTGGTAGAAAGGGAAGGGGGAAGGAGAACCTTTATGATCAGAAGTTTAGAACTGAAAGAAACTTAAAGACCAAGAGATCTTGTCTTGAACCATGTCCAAGGTCACATGGTTATGAGGTGGCAGAGGAAGGATTCAAACTCAAATTATCTGACTCCAAATTCAGTGCCAAAAAAATACTGAAAGCCTCACAAGTTTATGTGTAGAGGCCACATTAATATCACACCATTTTAATTTTAGTAGATAGATAGCCAATCCTTTGAAATCGAGTTCAAATTTGAATTAGTTGTGAATTTTTAACAAGGTAAAAACTGATTTTTAATTTTTTTGAATGATTAAATTGTTTCAAACCATCAATTTAGAGGAAAAACTGCTACTTAAAATTATTTGCCCTCAGTTGTAGAATTTTAAATTGACTTAATGGTTGAATCTATTTCATCAATAGTTTTTTAAGGGAAAGGTATTTTGATAAGGTCATACTATATTATTTTTTTAAATTATACAAGGTACACTAGAAGCCTCAAAGCAGATTTTTAAGCTTAAAACAAATATATAATTATATTGAATTAATATACAGTGTGTCCAAGAAGTCTCAGTATAGATTTTTAAATTATGTAATTAAATCATATGTAAATTTATATAAAATTAATGTTTACAAATCTAAGTAAAACTAAATATAGTTTATATGTTTATGTTATTTATTATAAATTTCAAAATCACATAAATTATTCAAATTGTTTTATATACATTAATATAATTTTATAAATATTATGTTTTAAGGAGAGAAAATGTCTGAGTTCCATGGGAGTTACTAAGGTCAAAATGTAGTATTTGTGTGTTTGTATGATCTAGGAAGCTATTTTTTAAAATGTAGTAAATAAAAATCTGTTCTTAAATAAATCGCCTACCAAAAACTAAATACACATCAATCCCACTTAAAGAAATATGTTTTACTTCCTCTTACAAATGACTTTGATACCACCAATCTCAGGTGCAGTGACTTTAACAGTGATTTCAGAAAGGTCAGCAACACAGCTATAAAACTCTTCAATGCCTCAAGATGATGTCATAGTAGAGAGGTGACTAGACTTTGGAAGGCTATGCCAGCAGAAAACAAATCCTGGCAGTTTCTTCATAAACTGCTAAGGATGGACCCCCAACCTGGGCATGAGCCTTCCCTCCAAAGACAAGCCTAAACTCAGAAATCTTATTACCATATGTATAGACATCAAGCTATTATAATTATTATTCCTAAATTTGTTAAACATGTGAGAAATAATAAGAAAATGGCAAACTGTTGAAGGAGAATAAAATTTTGAAGAGACTGTCTAAAAGGAGCTTTTATTAATTTCTACAATAATACTGCAAAAAGGGAAGAGATTAAGAATTTATATAGTACCTACGATGTACCAGGCATAGTGTGTGCCAAGTGCTTTTTACAAATACTATCTCACTTGATTCTCACAACAACCCTTCAATGTAGATGTTGTTGGTGGTGGTGGTGGTGTTGTTATTTCCATGTGAAATCTGAGGAAACTAAGGCAAACAGAGGTTGAATACACTTGTCCAGGGTCACACAGCTAGTAACTATCAGTGGATGCATTCAAACTCAGGTCTTCCTGACTTCAGGTGCAGTGCTTTTAACCACTATGCTACTTAGCTGCCTGGAGAAGAGGGACATCTTGAAAAATATTAACATGTATCTGGGAAAACAAAGCAAGTAACATGCAAGGGTCAAAATATGTGGGTTTTTTAAAATCAGGTTTCATATGCCTTCCACTTCTGACTCAGCTGTACTTCTTATTATTCACCCATTTTTAAAATCCTGGAATTCTACCAAATATAGCAAACAATTCCAGAGAAGACCATTTTATGTGTTCTTTGAAATTGCATTCAATATCTGTACTAGATCATCCAACAGCATTTTATAAATTAATATGCTAGAAAAAATTAGCCATGGGAATGAAAGGGAAAAAATTCATTGATTATGTATCCCCAGTATATATTATAGTATCTACATGTTCACTTTCAGTCATTTTTCAATCATATCTGACTCTTAGTGACCCAATTTGGGGTTTTCTTGGCAAAAATACTGGAGTGCTTTGCCATTTTTTGTTTTCCAGCTCATTTTACAGATGAGGAAACTGAGGCAAACAGGCCAGATTTGAACTCAGGAAGAAGAGCCTTCCTGATATGAGGGCAGATACTCTATCCACTGTGCCACTTAGCTGTCCCATCTACATGTAGTAAGTGCTTAATAAATGCTTATTGGTTGACTGATAAAGATGAGAAAAGTAGTTCTCTTCTGGCAACTTTTACATTAACTTTCATGGTAATTCAAAAAAGCATGGAATATAAGAGCTGCAAGAGACCTTACTGAGCATGAAATTTAATCGCCTTGATGTGCAGATGAGAAAATGAGACCCTGAGTATCTAAGTGTAACATTTCCAAGGTCACACAGATGGCCAGTATCAAACAGAGGATCATATCCCATGGCTTTTCACTCCTAATCTAGTATTTTTTCCCACACTACATCATGCTGCCAAATATATTGCTATTATTTATTTTTATAATATATGATATATGTACATATTTCATGTATTATTTTATCACATATGATATATCCATATATAGCAAAGGTGCTATTTTTTTTTGAATTTTTTTTCTTTTTTTTAGGCAGTTGGGGTTCAGTGACTTGCCCAGGGTCACACAGCTAGAGTCAAGTGTTTGGTCTGAGGCCGAATTTGAACTCAGTTCCTCCTGACCTCAGGGCCAGTGCTCTATCCACTGCGCCACCTAGCTGCCCCTATAATCATATATTTAAATAAGGAGAAAGAAAGCTAAGTTAATAAAAGTATAACAAGAAAAATAAAAAGCAAAGCCTTGGATATAAAAGTGAAAATCTAAATTAAGTGGACAAATAATGCAATTAGACACTAGCATCTTCATAGGCATAATTTAATGTGAATGAAAATGATCTTACTCCACATATACCTGGCGAAATTTCATTTTACTTAATTGCTAGGCATGCTCTACCTAACCATCATGTTCTATCTGTCTTCCAAGTACATGCTGGCTAATGCTTGAAAAATTCATTTGTATTTTTATCTGAATTTATTTTCTCATAATTACATATACCAAGGAAGAGCAGATTTGTGATTAGGAATGTGATTCTTACTCAAGAAGAAATTACTCATAGGCGAGTGCACAAAGACACCAGAAGAGAACATGGAAGGAAGGTGGGAAAAATGACTAAAATTGTTCTAGAAAGATGTATGGCAAAGATCTTTTTTATTATTTTAGGTCAAGTAATTGACTTTGCTACCATTTAAACTTAATATTGTTATTAATTTAAAAAGAAATTGTTTTACATATCATGGCATTAAACTGCCATATTGCGTCCCTATGTTTGGAAAATGTGACATATTTTTTAAATAAAAATACTGTTAAAGTTATGTTTTGCCATTTTAAGGTGCTTAATAATTACTGCATCATCAGAAATTATCCCTACAAATTAAATAAAAGTCATTCATTGAAGGATAAATTAATTTACACAAATGTTACTCATTATTTTTATTAAACAGTAGTATGGCACATTGGCTAGAGAGCTGCTAGGGTTGAAGTCGGGAAGACCTGGATCCAAACTTGACCTCTGACAGTTTTCAGCAGACTGTTCTTGGGCAAGTCTTTTATCCCATATGTGACTCAGGCTACTCTCTAGAGCTCACTGCTAAGTCACAGATAGGGTGTTGATTTGCACTGGTGAAGGCAGTCTCCTAAACTGAATAAATCAGAGATCTTTCATGTATTTGCATATTATTTTAGTTAAGTATCAAGAAAACTATCACTTGGACATAATCCACTGAGGTTGTATACATTTTTTTCAAAATAAGATTTCAAAATCGTTATAATCCTATTAAAATAAGATAATTTTCTCTTTGTTTTTATTCTTGATTCTCACTATGACCACCCAGGCTTTGTATCACTGGATATTCTCCTAGGCTATTACCCTGACTAGTCTTTATCTTCTTCCCTTTTGAATCCTGCATAATTAAAAAGCTCAACATTCCACCATCCCCTACTCTTGCATTCCTTGCCCACTTGCCTTGTTGCCATCAAACTTCAATCTTGAACTACTCCTACCTCTACATTCTTAGCTCCTACTCACATGCTGCTGAACTGTCATGAAGAAATGTACACAATGATGCTATTTGGGTCCACTATAAATTTATGTTATCTAATTTCAACTGGATTTTCACTACAAGAATTTTCTTTTATTCATTCCTAATTGATTCTCTTTTATACTCTCCACATGGTTGTACCACCCTTCTCTCTTCAAATCTCTCACACCAACCTTCCCAAACCCTTGCAGCAAAGGATTTTGCTTCATGCTTTACTGAAAAAACAGGGGTTGTTCTCATTAACTCCCTTCTCTATATTTCAAATTCCCTTGAAATCTCTGTTCCTTGAGTCCAGACACTGATAAATATGTGGCCTTTCTCATCCACATGTATCCTTCAGTCTGTCTCATCCTTTCTCCTCATCTCTTCTGTCCAACTGCTCCTACAATCATCTACCATCTCTCTCTAAATTTTAATCTTTCCATTTTTTCTGCCTACTTCTGTTACCTACAAACATCCTCAGGTCTTTCCTATTCTTAAAAAGAAGAAAAAAGAAAATCTTCATTAGACCCTACCATCCCTTCAAGCTGGTGTCCTTTGTCTCTCCTCATTCTTCCGGCCAAATTCTAAAAAATGCCCTATTTTTTCTATCTATAGCTTATATATGTATATATCTGTGTATATATACATACATATCTTACATATAGCTATCTATCTAAAATTTCTATATACCTTCACTTCTCCTCTCAATTCTCAAATTTTTACAATCTAGCTTTCAGTCTCATTACTCAACTGAAATTATTCTCTCTGAAATAATCTGCAATCTCAGTTGCCAAATTCGATGGCCATTGTCTCAAGCCTCAAATTTCTTGACCTCTTTGCTGCACTTGACACTGTTGACCTTTTCCTCTTGGATGTATTCTTATTAAAGTTAATTTTAGTTTTTCATGACACTACTCTCTTGCTTCTCCTACCTATCCAACCTCCCTTTCTCAATCTCTTTTGGTAGACCATCATCTATATCCCAACTCATCAGCTCCCAAGGATTCAATTATAAACTCTATACAGATGACTTCCAGATCTTTATTTCTAACCTTGGTGTTGCTACTGACTTGTAGTTATACATCTCCACCTACTCACTGGACATTTCAAACTGGATCCCCAACGGCATTTCAAATTCAGCATATTTAAAACAAGGCATTAGCTTGTCCCCCAAACTCATCCTTCTTTTGTACTTTCCTGTTTCTGCAAAGGGTACCAGCAGACAACCATGTTCACAATCTCAGAGTTATCCTTGACTCATTACTTTCCCTCACCCTATATTTCCAATCAGTTGCTAAGTCTTATCAATTCCATCTCCACAATACAGCTCACACATCCCTCTTATTTCTAACCCACACAGACAGCCCCCTAGATCAGGCTTCATCATCCATCACCTGATCTACTGCACTAGTCTCCTAACTAGTTTCCCTACCTTATGTCTCTCATTTCTCCAATCTGTCCTCTACACAGCTGCCAAACTATCAGCTGTAAGATACAGATCTGAGTATTTTGCTAACCTGCTCAATAAGCTCCCATGGCTCCCTATTATCATTAGGATCAAATATAAACTTTTCTTTTGGCATTTAGACTTTCACAATTCACTTCCAACCTACCTTTCTATGCCTTAGTTTACATTACTCCCCTTTACATACTCTTTGGTCTGGCCAGTCTGGTCTTCTTACTGCTCTTTGTGCAAGAATTCCCAACTTCTATATCCATGCTTTGCATAGAGGCAGAATCCCATGCTTGGAATATTCCCTCCCTTATTTCTACCTCTTAAAATCCCTAATTTCCATCAAAGGTCATCCCAAGTGTCATTCTCCACATAAGGCCTTTTCTGATTTTCACATTGTCCCCCCATTTACCCCATCCCCAATTCTAGGCTCTCCCCCACATAAAAAAATCACCTTTTATTTATTTTGTATATGCCTGCCTATATGCACATTTCCCTGGATACTCCTAGAAGGAAGCAACTTTCATTTTTGGCTTTGTATACCAACACCTAGCCCAGTGCCTCAACCAAAGGCAGTCCTTCATAAATGCTTCTTGATTGACTGGCCATCTTGTCACTTCAGGAATATAACTGGTTGACAAAGTGCATCATACACTGTGTATTAAAGTCTCTGTGAGCTGCTGATTACTAGTATCAGCTCTAGTTTCCCTGTTGTTTTTCCCCCACCCCCTACTTTCTCTTTTCATTGACTTTGCTCAGTTTCTTTTGAAGGGTTCCTTCCCTTGCCCATTATGCTTTTCCCCACCATGTTTTCCCACCCTTGATATTCACTGTGAATGTGTTAGGCAAAATTAACAAATCGAGTCTTGGCGGAAGCATCTGCCTTAACCTGCTTTGTAATTAAATATAATAATTTGAGGGGAAGGGAAAGGGAGCAGAGGGCCATAATCAGCAGGGAGTACATGGAAAAAATTCTTTGTCTGGTTTCAGTAATTTTAGTTTATTTTTCTTTCTGGTTTTTTTTTCTGGCTGCTGTTTCCATGTTTTAATGGTGGATACATTCAAAATTCCTGACATGGAAATATGCTAAAAATAAGAGAATACTCTCTAAAATCTTACTCATTTGCATTTTTTAAACTGTAAACTCCATACTTTCCAATCATTCTCCTTGGGCCTAGGTTTCCTCATTAGTAAAATTGGGGAGGGGGGATCCTATATGATCTCTAAGTTTCCTAATAGGTCTAAACCCTATGATCCCAAGTTTTATAACATTTCAGAACTTAGGCCACTCTGTTAGTTAAACTTCTTTCCCAGGACCTCACTTAAAACAGATTAGATGGGTCTCAAGAGACAACAGACATTCCAATAATAAAATAAAGGATTCATGAAAACTAGGCAAGCTAGTTAACCAAGTGGCAATAAAGTAGAAAAGGGAACATTGGGATAGACAGGATTACCTGTTCTATTTAATAAAACGTAAAGAGATTATTTTTGAAGTCAATGAGATCAACTTAAATCTGGGTATGGAATACTAAAGTTATTAGTGACACCAGGTGAACTGAGCCAGATAATCTGACAAGAAAGGACTTGGTCCAAGTTACTTATAAGTGAACTGAATAACTTTAACACATTCTGTTCTTGTTTTTCAAAATAGAGAAAAAAAAAGAAAAGTCATGCTAAAGGATTTCTATATTCCTGAAGCTACTGGATTCTGGTGCAGTTGTTTTCATAAAATAAGAAAGTACTGCTCATTTTAATGCATGCTACATGTAATTAGAATTAAACCGAAATACAGTAGCATATCTACTTACTCAGACTTGAAATGAATGGCTGGATTCAATTCAAATCTCTTTGAACAGATTCCTGTAGCACCTAAACCACCACCAAACTGCAGCATTTTTAGTATTCTTAATAAGTTATTGATGCGAGAATATTCATGGAAACCAAGCTATCTTCTCATCTCAGAAGGTGAGGTCAGAAAGCATATTTTTCTTTTTTCCATTAAGTTTACTGTAGGGGTGTAGGTTGACTAAGTCAAACAATTACCAGCACCACCACCCCACTCCACTTAAAGGAACTACCTTAACCAAGTGAGAACAACTCAATCTGAATAATCAATCAATGAAAGGGGTTTCAACTAGGTGGGACAGAAAATATATCGAGATTGTTTAAGGAAACTTTCCATGAGGCCTTATTTGGCAATGTCTGCTCAGCAAGTAGTAGAAGCAGTCCCAGATAAGCCCCTGAAAAGAAATCACTCAGGAGTGGAGGATAGAATGCCTCTATCTTCTCCCCCACCCCCTTTAAACTTTGGAGAGATGGAAGATTCAGACTTCTCATCAGTAATCTTGTAGCAGTTCCAAGTGATAACACTGATTGGAGGTAGTATGTGTGCTTGGAGCCAAGGGGGGAAAAAAAAAAACAAAAAAAAAAAAACTAGAGACATAGAGAAAAAGCATCTTCAGAATTCTATAAGGAGTCCACAGAAAATTACACCATATCAAATGGGAATATCTTAAGGACTACAGCAAAAGAACTTCCAGGACCAATGAGTAAGTCCCATTAGTCTACATTCTAAGCTTAAGCCGACTTTCCCCTGTATATAATTGGTAGGAGAATGGGCTACAAACTTTGTTGTCGTTGCTGTTGGGAGGAATATTTTATACCAACTGTTCTTTATACTACCTTAGTAAAATGCTTCTATATAGTCATTTAAGTCATGTCTGACTCTTTGTGATCCTACTTGGGGTTTTCTTGGCAAAGATACTGGAGTGGTTTGCCATTTCCTTCTCTAGGTCATTTTACAAATGAGGAAGCTGAGGCAAGAGTCACAGAGCTGAAGTGTTTAAGCTTGGCTTTGAATTCAGGTCTTCCTGACTCCAGGCCCAGAACTCTATCCACTGTGCCACCTAGTTGCCCCTACCTTAGTAAAAGATAATTAAGTGTAACTCATTGATAGCAATGCTAATCAAGGAGGGAAGTATATCAGTGATAGCTTGTAAAATATAGCAATATAAAAACAACCCATTGCTTCCTGGTTTTCCCTGGAACCCTAAGGAAAGAGACAGTAGTCACCCTCTGAGCACCTCACTTGCTCTTCAGCTTGTAGGTAGGAAGACAAGCCTGGAGCATGTGCTACATTGCTGTGAGATGGTATATGTTTCATACCAGAAGAAATAAGAAATTCTTAAGATTAGCAAAAGAAAAAAATAAAAGTGAGTATTCTAATGAAGCCAAGACAAAGGTAGCAAAATATGACTAAATATGAGGATAAGGTGATGTAAATCCTAAGCAGTCCAGATAACAGCTGGAAGCTCATTTTATCCAACACTGACAGTGTACCCTTCAGGAATTACATCACTATTTGATTTAATAAAGAGATTTACATCAGTGTGGTATAGAAAACTGAGCACTGGACTTGGATTCAAGAAGATCAGTGTTCAAATTCTGTCTCTGACATTTACTAGATATCTTAGATGAGTATGGGCAAGTTACTTGACCTTTCTGGGCCTCAGTTTCCTCATTTATAAAATAAGGACAATGATACGAGTGCAAAATTCTTTGCAAACTTTTAAGTACTATATAAATACCAGTTACTGTCTAGCTATATTATAATTCTTATTATGTTTCTATTTAATGTCTTTCAGAATTCTTCAGAATTCAGGGAGAAAGTAGAAACTGTGGACAAATTACCTCCAAATCAATATTAACTGAACCTATAGTCTTCATAAACAAGAGCCAGCCTGCAATTATTAAAACTATTTGCATTAATTTGAAAAATAGAGAATTAGATAAATGAAATAGACTTGACCAGGGAGAATCAGAAATAATGGAATCTAATAACCCAGTGTTCAATAAACCTGAAAAAAATTAAATTATTTGGGAAAGAACTCCCTATATGACCAGAACTTCTGGGAAAACTGGAATGCACTCTACTGGAAACTGGGCTTAAGCCAACATCTTATACTTATTCCACAATAAATTCAAAATAGATAATGTCACTTTATAATAAAGATAGTATCATTAAAAATAAAAAAGAAACATATCATATACCTTTCACAGATATGGCTAAAATATGTTTTCTTAACCAAACAAGGGAGAGAAGGAATTTACAAAAGGCAATTAGATGATTTCGATTATATAGAAATTGAAAAGTTTCTGAACAAAATTAATGCATCTACAATAAGAAGGGAAGCAGTCTAACAGGAAAAATTCTTTCATCAAATTTCTCAGATAAAGTTTTATATTCAAGATATATAGACACAACTAACAGAAACATAAGACCAAAAGCCATTTTCTAATAGATAACTGGTCAAAAGATATGAACACACAGTTCTCAGAAAAAGATTTGCCAACTATTAATTACACATGAAAGAATTCTCTAAGTTAATAATAATATTAGAAATGCAAATCAAAACAATTCTGAGGATTCATCTCAGACCCAACAAATTGGCAAAGATGATAAAAGGTGGGAATGGTCTACAATGAATGCTTATGGAAAAACCGACACACTAATTCACTTTTGGTGGAGCTATGAATCAATGCAACCATTTTGGAAAGCAGTATAGAATTATGCAAATAAAGTGATTAAATGTTCATATTCTTTGACTCAGACACTCCAGTACTATGCATATAAATAACCCAAGGAGGTTACTGATAAAAGAAAAAAAAATTCAATATACACCAACATATTTGGACTAAAACTTCTTTTTTGTCTGTTTTCCTAAGAACTGGAAACAAAGTAGATAACCAGTAGATTGCTTGGAGAATGGAAAATTGTGGTATATGAATATAATGTAGCATTACTATGCTGTAAGAAATAATGAATATGATAAATATAGAGAAGCAAAGAAAGACTCAAATGAATTGATACAAAGAGAAGTAAAGCAGAGCCAGGAAAACTATATACACAATGATTACAACTATATAAATGTAAAGAACCACCAAAAAACAAATTTGACTATTGTGAAATTATATAGAACAAATATAGACCCAAAGAAGAGGAATAAAAAGAGACCTCCCTGGGGCAACTAGGTGGAACAGTGGATAGATCACCAGCCCTGGATTCAGGAGGACCTGAGTTCAAAACCGACCTCAGACACATAACACTTACTAGCTGTGTGACCCTGGACAAGTCACTTAACCCCATGGCCCAGACAAAAAAAAACAAGCAAACAAAACAAAAAAAAAATAAAAAATAAAAAATAAAAAAAGACCTCCTCCCAATCTCTACTTCATGACGTTGGTGCTGGTAGAAGAGATTTGGTGATCAGGGAAGTCATTAAGATAGCACTTGAACTATGAATTAAAGTAATGAAATAGACAAAAATGTGACATAGTCAGGGATGGTATAGGGACAGCATTTCTAGGCAAAAAAAAATGGCATTAGCCCAGTCTGTTCCATGTTGAAGTCCTACTGTTTCTGCAAATACCATATCAAAAGCCACTAATCTAAGACACCTTCCCTGTCTGATTCTCCCAATATACTCTACCTTGGACTGCACGCAATTCTTTGTTTCCAACTCTCTTATGAACACGTGCACTGAAGGAGCTTATATTCCATTTGGAGAGACACATACATACACAAGTATATGTAGAATAAATAAAAAATAAATATAAGGTGGTGGATAAGGCTGAGATTGTAAACCTAGAAGAATTGTGTTATGTGAAACAAAACCAAAGGTTTCCGGGGATGGGATGGGGGGGAGGGGAGACTGAATTCCATTTCTTATATATTGATTCAAGATCACACACACACACACACACACACACACACACACACACACACACA